>NC_080170.1:121758682-121961182 GCF_950295315.1 Erinaceus europaeus
TGGCTCCCCACCTGCAGGGGAATCGCTTCATAGGCTTTGAAGCAGGTCTGCAGGTGTCTGTCTTTCTCTCCCTTTCTCTGTCTTCCCCGCCTCTCTCCATTTCTCTCTGTCCTATCTAACAACAACGACATTAATAACAACAACAATAACTACAATAAAAATCAACAAGGGCAACAAAAGGGAAAATAAATATAAAACAAATTAAGAGAAAAACTTAACTAATCTATTTTGGAGAGAGACAGAGTGAGGTTGAGAGAGTGAGATTGAGAGGGGGAGAAGACAGAGAGGGAAAAACAGAGACACCTGCAGCCCTGCTCCACCATTCAAATGCTTTTCCCCTCTAGGTGGGGACAGGGGGCTTCAACTCCAGTCCTTGTGCACTGTAATGTGAGCACTTAATCAGGTACGTCACTGCCCACCCACCCTGCTTTATTAAAAAAAATAGTTAATTGATTGACTTATTTTGGATAGAGACAGAGAGAAACTGAGATGTAAGGAGAGATAGAAAGGGAGAGACAAAGAGACACCTGCTTCACCACTCATGAAGCTATTTCCCTCAGGTGGGGAGCAGGGTCTTGAGCCTGGGTGTAAACACACACACACACACACACACACACACACACACACACACACACACACACTGTGAAGCAAGTTTTATATGTCAGTCCTGAGGCCTTAAAATGAAGCTGCTACCAAGGCTTCTAGGAGTCCCACAAACCACATTTTTACTACATCAAAACCGCACACTTTTTCTTTTCTTTTATTTTTGAGAGATAGACAGATAGAGAGAGATAGAGATAGAGAGAGAGAGATAGATAGATAGAGATAGAGAGAAACACCAGAGCACTGCTCAGCTCTGGCTTATGGTGGTGTGGGGAATTGAACCTGGGACTTCAGAGCCTCAGGCATGAGAGCCTAACTATTTGCATAACTATTATGCTATCTACCCCCCTCCAAAACTACACCCTTAAAAAAAACAAAAATATATATGAAAGGACTTAAAAGCTTTAAATGTTTTGTGTATTTTGCTATTTTATTTCTTGCTAACTTGAGGACATGTTAAGTTCTGACTAAGATGTACAAGGAGGGACATTTAATGAATTAATTAATCAATTAATTATTATTATTTTTTTTTTACTAGAACACTGCTCTGCTCTAACTTAAGATGGCATGGGGGATTGAACCTGGGACCTTTGGAGCCTCAGGTATGAGAGTCTGTTTGTGTAA
Source organism: Erinaceus europaeus (assembly GCF_950295315.1). Lineage (NCBI taxonomy): Eukaryota > Metazoa > Chordata > Mammalia > Eulipotyphla > Erinaceidae > Erinaceus > Erinaceus europaeus. Next base: position 121,759,910 of record NC_080170.1, read on the forward strand.
CCTTTATGCTGTCTCCCCCAAGAGGGGCATTTCACAGACAGTAAAAGGCCACAGAAGAAGAGGAGAGGTGGGAGGTGGTGCCTGCCAAGTCTTTTGTTTATCTTTTCCTGGTTGTGGGTGGACTTGTCCTCCTGTCTCCTGACTTACTTGACCCACCCGGTTGATGGCAAGGACTCAGATCCACGGGACCCGCTTTGACTGCAGGGCTGGTTGTGGAAGGAAAGAAGCATTTTCAGATCTGAGGAAGAATATGCCCTTTCTCCATTATCACACGAAGACTTCAGGAAAGGACTGAGGAGAAGCAGCCAGACTCTCCTGACACAGACTATGCTTCGCAATTTTGCATTTCAGTGTGACGTTTTCAGTCCAGTTCCAAGATGTTTTTGCCTGTCATGTGCATGGCTGTTATCAAATCCCTGGCAGGTCACATTATTTTGTGCCTTTTAAAACTTTAACCTGTTTTTGTTTGTTTGTTTGTTTGTTTGAAAGAACATAAGAGTGTTGGTATGCTTCTGGATTCTGCTTGTGAAGCCTTCTGACTTGATCATCACATTGGGTTCGCTTGTGTTGCTTGCTATGTGTTCTGTTTGCAAGTCCACTGTTGGCTGGGCACCCCCTGCCTCCGGGATATTGGTTTGGTCTTACCCCCCCCCCCCCCCCCCCGCGCCTCTGGGACATTTGGTTTAGTCCTCGCTGGTCCACTGCTTCTTCCTTCTCCCCGCCCCCTATGGGAGGTATTTCCTTTGTTCCTGATTCTTCCGCCAGAGGCGAGAGATGCAGGACAGAATTATGTTGCGATTAGAAGAGATTAATTTTTTGAACTACATCCCCGCTTGTGAATAAAGATTGAACTGCATTCTCAGCTCAACCATGAGTCCCTGGTCGTCTCTGTCTCTCTCCCGTGAAGCCAGCCGGGCAAAAACGACAATAGAGATATTGAGGAGTAGGGAAAATGCAAAGGGAGAGAGACGGAGAGACACTTGCAGACCTATTTGACCACTTGTGAAGCTTTCTCTCTGCTAGTGGGGGCTGGGGGCTTGAACCTGGGCCCTTATGCATGATTATATGTGCACTTTGCATGACCACTGTGCTATTTACCCCTGCCTGTACTTTGACTGAAAAATAGAACTAATCAATGAAAAAATGGAGGCCAATAAAGATAGAGTGACACTCTGCAATGCAAAGGTAGGGATGAAAGAGAGAGAGAGAGAGAGACTTATCAGTCAGAAATAATTACTTGCAGAATAAAGGTGCTGATAAGTAGACAAGCAAGAACAGCTGATACTTGATGGCATAAGAGGCTCTAGGGAATATTTTGCTTCCCTAAGGAAGCAAACACACCCATCCAAAAAGATCTGTGTCCACCTATGTTCATAGCAGCAAAAACTGTAATAGCCAAAACCTGGAAGCAATCCAGGTGTCCAACAACAGATGAGTGGCTGAGAAAGTTGTGGCCTCCATACACAATGGAATACTACTCAGTTATTAAAAATGATAAATTCACATTATTCATCTCATCTTGGGTGGAGCTTGAAGGAATCATGTGAAGTGAGATCAGCCAGAAAGAGAAGGATGAATATGGGATAATCTCACTCACAGACAGAAGTTGAGAAATCTGCAGAGCCCTGCCCCACTAGGGAAAGAGAGAGGCAGGCTGGGAGTATGGATGGACCTTTCAATGCCCATGTTCAGCAGGGAAGCAATTACAGAAGCCAGACCTTCCACCTTCTGCATCCCATAATGATTGTGGGTCCATACTCCCAGAGGGATAAAGAATAGGAAAGCTGTCAAGGGAGGGGATGGGATACGGAGTTCTGCTGGTGGGGATTGTGTGGCATTGTACCCCTCTTATTCTATGGTTTTGTCAATGTTTCCTTTATATAAATAAATTTAAAAAAGAAATTAAGAAGTAAGAATAGAAGGGGAAACATAAAACAGAACTTGGACTGGGTTTGGTGTATTGCACCAAAGTAAAGGACTCTGGGGTGGGCAGGGGGAGGGTTCAAGTCCTGGAACATGATGGCAGAGGAGGACCTAGGTGGAGGGTTACAGTGTTATGCAGAAAACTAAGAAATTTTACACATGGACCAACTACTGTATTTCACTGTTGATTATAAATCATTAATCACCCCTGCTCATAAATAATAAAAAAGAGGTCCCACCCTTGTTCTCCTTCCTCCACCTCACTGTATTTTAAGCTGTTACATAATGTGGACTTCCTCCAACAAAGTGGCATTGGAACTGGAAAAAAAAATCCCAAGGAAGTAGAGGTGCTATGGGGTCAATGTTTCCTATTATCTTATTGACATTCCCGTGGCTCTTGACTTTGATGATGTCTCTGGCTGTGTTTGTTGTTTCTTGGCAAAGCAGAAAGTGTTGTCAGACTAGAGAAGTAAGGCCAAAAGATCAATACGGTCTGGGTGACTCATTTCAGAAGTGTCTTCGAATGTCAAGCCTTGCCAGCTTTGTATTACTTACTCCATCAGTGTTATTTTGCTGACAAGGGGAACTGGAGTTGACATTCTAGACACACAAAAAGGAGTATCAACAACACCTTCATACACTTCATCTTTGGGAGGAGAAGTTGTTGCTGAGATCTCGGTTGATCTCCTTATTTTTGAAAAGTCTGAACACGTGAGATCTAAGGCAGATTCAATAATGCTTATTCAAGTCAATGCTTAGTCAAGCACAGAAGAGAGTTTTTATTTATTTGGGGGTGGGTGGAAGAGCCAGTGAGGAATGTCCTAAGATCTATGAATTATTTACCATGGCTCTAGAGATGGAAAAAATCCCAAGACTTGGATAAAGCCATTGATTGATTTTCTGCCAGCAAATGGCTGGTGGTGTTGCATGTCAAACACACAGTCTCCCATGCAGGGTTGAGCTGCATCTCATCTGCGACAAGTTTACGCCTTTCTGCTGCCTTTTTATAAAGAATTCCCATAAGGTTCCTGAAGCAACCAACACATACGAAGTCTATAGTCAATGAGTGCCCTGTGGACACTGTGTGTGTGTGTGTGATCCTGAAGCATCATGGGGAGGAAGTTCTGAGTATATGCACGCAGCTTTTTCCAACTTCTAAGAAATGCATATTCTAGTTGGAATGGTCCACTATGAACAGTTCAATGTCTGCTGCAATGAGTATGGTAATACAGGTGTAAGTCAAGACACTGACTCCAGGAGAGAGAGGAAATGGGTTCCATCTGGAAGGGGAGAGAGAGAGAGAGAGAGAGATTGTGTACACTTGACCATGCATTGAGTCCTGGGATTTGAGCCCTAGCACCACATGGAGACACTATGGACAGCACCAGAGGAGCTCAATAGATGACAGCACTGCTTAGCACTCTCTCACTCTCTCTCTGTCTCCTCCACCCCTCTCAAATGAAGAACAAAAGACTTGGTTTGGGCAGACCATTGAGTGATGATATCATGCATATGTGATTCTTGGCCTCTATTTTTTCTTAAGTTATCAGATCACAGGTATAATCCAATATCAGATCAAATATGATTCCTCTGCTGGATGGAAGACTGAGTGAAATGATAGAATCCCTCAGCATTTCTATCTTGACAGAAGTAGCTCTAAGAAGATAGATACACCTGGTTGAGCTAACATGTTATAATGTACAAGGATCCAGGTGAGAGCCCCTGGTCCCCACTTGTAGGGGGAAAGTTTTTTGAGTGGTGAAATAGTATTGCATGCGTCTCTCTGTCTCTCTCCCACTCTGTCACCCATTTCTCTCTCCATTTCTGTCTGCCTCTATCCAGTAAATAAAGATTAACATTTTTTTTTTATAAGAAGACAAGATAGAAAGGTGGGCAGACACAGAGAAAGTGAGAGTAAAGAAACTGTAATTCTGAGTGTACAGAGCTCAGACTAAGTGCTGAGATGCAGTGGGTTCTGGTGTTCACGGAAGGAAGTCAAGTATCACCCCTGGAACTTGGGCTTCCTTTGTCAGAGGGCTGCACGAGACCTTCCAATGCAGAAACATGAGTAGGACATGGCCAATAAACTTCTTGGCTGTCACCCAAGTTATGACACCACAGAAAAGTCAGGCTGATGTGAAAAATCACTCTGTGCTCATTGGAGTTTTTTTCTCCAAGACAGAGGAGAAATTGTGGTGTGGAGGGGAGTGACGCCACTTTTCACCTTGCAAGCCCCCTTGGGGGAGATCTGTCAATGTGGGTTTATGAAAATTGTTCTCTGGCCATTTGCTGAAAGCAATCCAGCCAACAGCCTCTATTTCCAAGTTCACATCTTTGGTCAATGAGGAGGTAGCCTCCAGCAGCAGTAGCAGCAGCAGCAGCAGCAACAGCAACAGAGACCTTTGGAAGGAAGGATGCTTCCAGACTTTGCTTCTTTTCTACATTACGCTCCTCGGTGGGTGTCTTGATCTTATTTTGTTATTGTTGTTGGTGAATGACATCATGGCACTCGGATGAGCAGCGCACTGGAGCTGATTTCGAGGGAATCTAACATGCTGGAGGCATATGAGAGACCCTTCTTTTTCCCCCCAAGTCCTATCTCTGGGATTTCCTGCTCTTGATACAGAGTGCAATCCTTAGCACGTCTATGCTCGACCGGACCTGCCAATATACACGGATATCTTCGCCCACCCTGTCTCTCGTCACCCAATCTGGTCCCCTACGCCTACACTGAACTTCTCTGTTCCAGACTCTTGGAAACAGAGTTGGCAGTCAGCTGAGGTCAAGAACAAACACCTCATCACAGACCCCTGCGAGCGTCCACCCGGCTTTGACCTGGCACGTTATGATCGGGCCCTCCTCAATCGCTATCGAACAGGCCATGGCCGGTGCGCCGCTATGTTCCATCACTGGGGAGCCAGAGACGACCCGAACTGCCCCTGCGGCTCCAGACAGACTGTGACCCACATAGTCAACGACTGCCACCTCTCCAGATTCAAAGGAAGTCTCGAAACTTTACATCAGGCTCAACCTGACGCTGTTGACTGGCTACGGAAGAAGGGCAAACGCTAGACGAAGAAGCATGGCGTTGGATTTGGTATCTCCCCTTTGCAAATGGGGAGATGCCTCCCAGAGAGGGAATTCTTTTTCTTTTTAAAAATATTTACAATTTTCCCTTTTGTTGCCCTTATTTTTTTTAGTATTGTTGTAGTTATTATTGTTGTTGTTATTGATGATGTCATTGTTAGATAGGACAGAGAGAAATGGAGAGAGAAGAGGAAGACAGAGAGGGAGAGAGAAAGACAGACACCTGCAGACCTGCTTCAAAGCCTATGAAGCGACTCCCCTGCAGGTGGGGAGCCAGGGGCTCGAACCGGGATCTTTACTGCGGTCCTTGTGCTTCGTGCCTCGTGCGCTTAACCTTCTGCGCTACTGCCCGAGTCCCCCAGAGAGGAAATTCTAAGAGAAGGGAGCTCTACCTAGGGGCCACTGAGTAGCAGATGATTACACTTGACACCTGCACTCTTGGGGAGGCCAGATCAGGGACTTACCCAGCATTTCCCACCCTCTGCACTATTTTACCAGTTTGGGAGGAACCCCACCCTGTGTGCATTTTGTCGACATCTATGACCTATTCTTTGATTCTTGGAACTTGGTGGGACACCTGCCCTCCTTCCTGGGTTAGTCCCCGCCATGTACTGGCACTCACTCAGAGAAGCTGGCTGTCCCTAGGGAAATGATTTACCAAATTAGCATGTAGAAAAGAACAATCCTTCCTTTCTCTATTGGGTGGTCTCCTTATAGAACCAAAACCAGAATTAGATGCAGGAAGGGGCAGGTAATTTAGAAGTTGATGTTTGATCTCGTAGTATTCTGAGATTCAATCTATTTTTTTTTTTTTTTTTTTTTGCTCCAACCTGCAATCTTTGGAACTTTAGAAAAGACTATTATGATGACTCTCCTCAGGTGTGGACCACATCACCAAGACAACGTGTGCTCTCTATTCACGCATATTTATGATCCAGTTAGTGAAACAGACTCAGCCACTCAGTCGTCCCACACGGGGTTATTCAGCTGGCAACGCCATGCTTTAGGAACTCAGACAAGAGCAGTAAACAAAGAAGGAGACATAAACAAACACAAAACCAAACAACATCAACAACAAAACCCTCATTTTCCTAGGAGCTGGCCTTCCAAGAGAAACTCAGGTAAATTCAGACTGTGATCTGACATGTAGCCCAAGCAAAATTACCAAAGTATAAGGAGTTCTTTCTCTTTAGAATGACACTGCCACATTCTTTCACCAAATCTGGTGGTGGTGGTGGTGGTGGTGCTGGTGGGTTCTAGTTATTTATCCTGCAAGGGTGTGTTTTAGCAACTCAGCATACTTTATGGCTTCATTTTTATAAACAACAACTTTATCTAGGAGTCCTTTTATATAAAAATACTATAAAAATAATGGCATTTTGAAAAGATATTTGGAAGTCGTAATAGAAAGGAAGAGGTGAGGGTTGTATTGTTATATGGAAAATTGGGAAATGTTATGCATGTACAAACTATTGTCGAATGTAAAACATTAATTCCCGAATAAAGAAATTAAATATATATATATACATATATGTCATTTGTGCCAAAAAAGAAAAAAAAAAGAAAGGAAGAGAAGGCAGGGCCATAGGAAAAAAAATGAGCAGAAATATGGATAAATAGATAGACAGACAGATAGCTACAGAAATAATAGCCAACCTGTATCAGTGACCTTGGGAGAACCACTGGAGTTTCTAATGAAGGGAATGGGGACACAGAACTCTGGTGGTAGGAACAGTGTGGAATTGTACCTCTTTTATCTTGTAACTTTGTAAACTAATATTAAATCAGTAGCAAAAAGGACATAGACTATGGTGTATGAGTACAAATGTTATATATAAACATTTCATTATGTAAATGTATTATATATAAATTCAAACAATTAAAAGTTTACTTAATTAAAATAACATAATTTATTAGTTAAGAAATAAGAGAATACACATGCAATATTACTGAATGAGGACCATTACATTATGTCCTAAAACTGGGCCATCATTGTGAATTACCAATGGTAGGTAGGGGCTGCCCCACTCTCTGAAGGGAGGCTGGGTCAGCCTACTCTGCCCCTTGAGGAAGACGGGTCCTGCAATGAGAGCAGCCTAGAATGTTCCCAGCTGTGACTATGGACTGTGAGCTCAGACTGACAGAGACTTGGAGGTTACACAGGCTCCTGTACTGAATATGAATAGATATGGCCGTGGATCAGGTTGACGAGGTAAATAGTTAACTGTATCTACATATTTTCTTCAAGTTTGGGAGCTACTCTCTGCCCTGATCCAGCTTTCTAGTCCTATTCTCAACTCTGACAGCGTCTTCCCAGATAATACTTTTAGTCCACCAATAGCAGGTTAGCTATCAAGCTCCAGCAAAGATTAACACAGTCATGGGCCCCAAGGAACATACCGAAAATAGACTTCCTAGCTTCTTTTTTTAAAAAAAAATATTTGTTTTATATTTATTTATTTTCCCTTTTGTTGTTCTTTTTGAAAAATTGTTGTTTTGGTCATTATTGTTGTTGTTACTGATGTCGTTGTTGGATAGGACAAAGAGAAATGGAGAGAGGAGGGGAAGACAGAGAGGGGGAGAGAAAGACAGACGCCTGCAGACCTGCTTCAAAGCCTATGAAGTGACTCCCCTGCAGGTGGGGAGCCGGGGGCTCGAACTGTGATCCTTATGCTGGTCCTTGTGCTTTGTGCCACATGTGTTTAACCGGCTGAGCTACCACCTGACCCCTACTTCCTAACTTCTACCCACTCTAAAATCTCTGTTCCTCTCTGCTCTATTTTTACTTTATGGATCCTGTTCATGAAATATTTTGCCCTGCTTTTTATCTTGTTGCGTTTTAGCCACTAAGATACAGATCCTATTACAATTTCATCTTGAACTCCCTGGACAGATGACCTCACCAATGTGTCCTGGAAAGCCATCTCTCCAGAGCCCTGCCCCAGCAGAGAAAGATAGAAACAGGCTAGGGAGGATGTATCTACCTGCCAACATCCATGTCCAGCAGAGAAGCAATTACAGAAGTTAGAACGCTTACCTTTTGCACCCCAAAAAGAATTTTGAGCCACACTCCTGGAGGAGGAGAAGTGATAAGGCGAAGGTAAACAGAGGGCTCTGAACTCCAAATTCCATCAAGACCCAGAGAGAGAAGAGGAAAAAAAAAAAGATTAAAAAAAAAAAAAAGGAAGGACACTCAGAAGTAGTAGGTGTGACTTAGAAAGGAAGAGAAGGCAGGACCATAGGAAAAAAATGGGCAAAAATATATAAATATAGAGAGATAGTTAAAGAAATTTTAGTCAACCCATATTGTGATTTTGGGAGAATCACTGCAGTGGAGGGAATGGGGATACAGAACTCTGGTGGTGGGAATGGTGTGGAATTATACCTGTGTTTCTTTTAATTTTATAAATTAATACTAAATCACTACTGAAAAATTAAAAAATATATTTCCTAAATATTATAACATGTTTGTAAATTTAATCCAACTTCAACATATTTTCCAAGATATTTTTAGGGAATTGGACTATCTACAAAATTTATCAGAAAAAAGTACAAAGGCTTGTATAAATTACTGGAAAAGGAAATAGCAATAAGATGATTTTCCTGATTAAAAAATGTAATAGTTTTTTTAAAATTCACAACTGAAATCATTCCCCCAAAGACCCCCAGCTCCCTGCTTTCTATAGCAAACTCTAACCAAGTCACCATGGACAGTGGTTGTGCCCAGTTTGGGGCCAAGAAAGTTTATAACTGAGAATGAAAGCTCTCAAGATCCCTGGTAGGAGTCGTGAGAGGATCACATTCACATGAGAACAATCCAAGAAGCCTGCCGATTATCTCCGCGTTCTTCTTATCTCACTCGCTATGCGATGACTTCCGGGCTATGCTGGACAACATCATTTTTGAGATTCTTTGGGGGTTTTGATTTGTGGAGGAATGGAGTCCCCATCCAATTTCTCACCTAAAATCTAGAATTAAAACTCTAGATTTTGGGGCCGGGGATGCAGCTCAGTGCACATGCTTTGCACTCAAGTGGCCCTGGATTCAATTCCTGACATCCCCAAATGAACTGGCGAATGAATAAAATAAAACCTCAGGTTCTGAGATGGTCTCTAAACACCCATGAAACAGGGGCATTTGTCAGAACTTTTCTATTAAAGAAATCCCTAGTGTGAGTGCCGGGACCTTCTAAAAGTGACCGTCTTTTTTTTTTTTTTTTTTTTAATCTGTTAATATTCTAAGTTTTCACAGCTCTTCCATGTGGATCCTAGGATGATTCTATTTGATGGAAGAAGGATGAGAGCCCCAGATGAGCAAAGCAGTTTGTGGGGCTGGAGCTAGCTCACCTGGGAAGACCAACAGCCTGTTTCCATCCGATTCTGGTTCTGAGTTACCACACCACACAGGGACCCCATGGAGAGCACTGGAGAAGCTCCATGGATGCTGGAGTGCTGTGTGGGGTCTCTCCCTCTCTGTCTCTCCCTCTCAGTGAAGGATAGAAAATTAGATAGTGTAAAAGAGAGAGATGCAATTTGTTTAGGGGAATACAGTTAGGAACAGTCAGGTCCACAATTGCAAGTATATGGAGACCCAGTCTATAATTATTAGGCCATTATCACTGTCCAATCTACATGCCAGATCGAAAAGGTCAACTTTTAGAGGTCAGATATTGGTGTACCTGGTTGAGCGCACATGTTACAAGGATCAAGGACCCGGATTCAAGCCCCCGGTGACCACGTGCGGGGGGTGGGGAAGCTTCATGAGCGGTGAAGCAGGACTGCAGGTGTCTCTCTGTCTCTCTCCCTCTCTCCCATTTTTGTCTTGATTTCTGGCTGTTTCTATCCAAGACATAAATGAAGCTCGTCAAAAAATTTAGAAAAAAAAATTAGGTCAACTAATTTCTCTTTTTACTGTGATACTGTGAAGTTCTTGCTGCACTGTCTAGGACACCATATTACCCTTGTCTCAGGTTCCCTGTGAAGAAGGCAAAGTGAAAACTCACAGGTACACACAGAGGCTCCTGCTCCCTTGCATCTTGGGCAGCCATAAAAAAAAAAAAAGAGAGAGAGAGGTCTATATTTAAGTTGTGGTGGGCTGTCACTGTCCGTTAAGCTTTGTGGTTTCCATTTCGTTCCAGTTTGCAACTGGACTTGTGAAGAAGCTGTGTGGTGAGAAGCTGAGTTCCACCCACCCAGATGTCAGTTGGGTGCCATTTTTAGTCGTGACATCATGAAAAAAAAAAAACGGAGGCACATTTCTAAAGAGTCAGAACATGACTTCAATGAAAATCTAAATATAGTTGTTACTAAAAAAAATAAGAATTAAGACAGAATCATCAAAACCAAAACCCACCCTCCACCACCACCTGGTGAACTTTGTGAAACCTAGTTAGTTGCCCGTGGGAATACAAAGGACTCACATGGCAAAGCAGACCATGACTCTTCCTCCCTTTCCTGCTTCTCTGAACAGCAATCCTGTCACGTTCCACTCAAGTAAGAAAGCTCCTTCTCTTCCAACATGGAAGCACCCACCCACCCCAAGAGGTAAAAAAAACCTCTTTCTCATAGCTGGTTCATGCCCATTACCTCCTTCTTACCCCCTGCCCAGGATATCTCTAGAGTTTACTCAGAATCTTCACCGTCTCTGAACTTGACCTTAGGTTGAGATCACACTTCCTACAACTGACCCAGGTCTCTCATGTTTCAACCTGAGCACTCTCATCTATGAACGTTCTCTTTCTCCACAACAACTCTTAGATGGAAGGCCTATTATCAGACTTCTTGATAGAAGAAAACAATGAGAAGTGGTTGTTTTAGAGGAACACAGGGGTTGCCAAAGATAATGATTCAAAATACATGAATGTCCAAAAAATACAGATGGTCATTTCCAATGTTCTATTTAAAAATCTGCTGGGACAGCCCAGGATACAAGGATACAACCCAATGGATAAAGTGTTGGATTCTCCAGCAAGAGGTCCCAAGTTCCTTCTCTGGTATTGCACGTACCAGAGTGATCTCTCTCTATCTCTCTTTCTTTCTCCTGCCTTATAATTTAATGAATAAATAACTCTTAAAAGGAATTCTGCTGAAAATCCTTCTAAAGTCTTCACCACATGAAGATCTTTCTCAGTGGGGACTCTGTCTGCTTGTCCTGCATGTCCCCATTTGAATCTAAGGCTCTTGTTGTATTGACAGTTGTGTTTGTTGAACATGTCAGGTCATTCAGAGGTTGAGTGGGGCTCTTAGCAGATCTTGGTCCTTTGCTACCTTGAGACTCATCTTTCCACAACTGATTTAGTTCAAGTAGATTTTGGGAGATCCTCGGTGACCACATGGAGAGCGATACTCTGTGTCACAGTCTCTTTCAGGCACACCCGGCTGATAATATTTACAGTGTTCAGTGGTGGCACAGGCAGGTCATAACTGATTATCTCCGGAGCTCCAGGATTCCTGGAGTAATTATGTCAAGGGTAGCCTTGTGACTGGATGGAGAGAATGGGTTGGTGGATGTGGATGTGGTAGGTACAGAAAAGGAGACATTCTGCATATGCTGAACAACAGGTGCACAAAAGTGGTGATGAAAGGAGATGTCTTGGAGAGGGGTCTCTTGTGTGGTAAAATATCACCCAGCAAGTTTCAGGGGGGATATGAGGTCAAAAAGAAGGGTAGATGCCAGATAGAGGAAGGCTTTATTATACTAAAGAGTTTGCATTTTGTTCTCTTTTCTCCTCTGAGATAACTTTTTCAGAGAGACAGAGAGAGAGACAGCCACTCAGAGAGATAGAGAGACACTGCAATACCAATACCTATGTTTCCCCCAGGGCTGCTGTACTTCCAAATGGTGCTGGGAGTTGAACTGGGGTTGAGAGCATGACTAGGTGAGCTGTCTCACTGGTTCCTGCCATCCTGTGGCCCCTCACTTTTTTTTTTTAGATTTCTTATTGAGGAGGTCAGTGCTTTACAGTGCAGTCATTGACACACAAGTATAATTTCACTATGCACCAGGACCCCACATTTCTCTTCCACCCATCCCTCCTCCTCTTTCCCCAGAGTCCTTGGCTTTGATGCGACACCCCAGGCCCAGTCCACATCTTACTTTGGGTTCTCTCTTCCTGTCTGGGTTTATTACGTTCCACCTGTAAATGAGATCCTTCACTCTGGGGGTGGTGTTGTTCAGGTCCTGGAACACAATGGCAGAGGAGGACCTAGGTGGGGAGTTAGAGTGTGATGTGGGAAACTGAGAAATGTTACACATGGACCAACTCCTGTCTTTACTGTCAACTGCAAACTATTCATCTCCCCAATAAAGAAAAAAAATAGTGAAGGCTGTGGAGAACTATAATGGTTATCTGTGGGGGTGGGGATGGGGACACAGACCTTTGGTGATGTGAGTGGTGAAAATAAGTAAATAAGTAAATTTAAAAAAAACCCAAACAAATATAGTACATGGGGGCCGGGCAGTGGTGCATCCAGTTAAGCTCACATAGTACTAAGCGCAAGGATCTGAGCAAGGATCACCGGTTTGAGCCCCTAGCTCCACACCTGCGGGGGGAGGAGGGGACACTTTATGAACAGCAAAACAGATCTGCAGGTGTCTCTCTTTGTGTCTCCCACTCTATTTCCTCCTCTCCTCTCGACTTCACTCGGTCATATAAAGAAAAGAAAAGTAGTATCTCTGTTGAAATAAATATCAGTGATCACCTAAAATAAGAAAAGATCATTTGGTGTTTGTCCTTCTCTTTTTGGCTTATCTCACTTAACATGATGTCTTCAAGTTCCATCCAAGATGACACAAAGGAGATGACTTTATAATTTTTAACAGCTGAATAGTATTCCATTATATCTATATGTCAGTTATTTATTTACTTTTTTGTTTGCCCTTCATCTGTCATTGGACATCTAGGTTGCTTCCAAGTTGTGGTGATTACAAATTGTGCTGCTATGGACAGAGGTGGACATAGATCTTTTCTGATAGGTGGTTTTGCTTTTTTTGGGTAAATTCCCAGCAGAGGAATTGCCAGATCATAGTGGAGGTCTATTTCTAGCGTTCTGACAAATCTCTAGACTGTCTTTCATAGAACCAGCCTTTACTATTTATCCCCTCTAAGGACCAGAACGCTGCTCAGCTCTGACTACTGGTGGTGCTGGGGGGATCGAAACCTGAACCAACTTGAATGCATGTCCAGTGCACCACTGCTGTGCACCGATGCCTTAATCAAGAAAGGTAGATGCCCTTGAAAGGCATTTGTCTTGTGGGCCCCCTAGAAGCAGCCAGCATGCGCTTACTGTCGGTTGATTGATTACATCTGTCAGCATTTTGATCCGCAGCAAACAAACTTGGGCTTTCCCTAAGCTCTCTGGGACTTCTTGTCAAGCAGTCATTTTTTAAACCAATGTTTTGAACACATCGGGCTAAGGTATGCGGAACAGCCTCTTCAAGAGGGATTTAAACTAATGCAATAAGAACTGAAGGTTTAATAGGGATTCCTCTCCTGAGCAGAGGGAGGGCCAGGTAGTTGTTTATCACTCTTCATGTGGGGCTTTTAGTATTGGGCAAAGAGATAAAAAAAAAAAAACAACAAAAACCAATGTGCTTTGGAGACATTGGCATGCAACAGAGACGTTCAGAGTCATTCAGGAGAAAAACACAAGGCAACTGAGTGGTGCAGGGGATCTCTCTACAGGGCAATGGGTTGGTGGAATTATGTCTCTCTGTCTCACGGATGATCTGAGCCCCTCCTTTTAACTGAGGTGCTCTCACATAGCTGCCTGGAGTGAGAGCGGGATGTCATGCTCAGACACCTGGTGTCCACACAGTGAGTTGCTCAGTCGGGAGTGGGGACAAAGAGTGTGAGTTCGAGGACCAGGCAGTGATGCACCTGGTTGAGCGCAGACATTACAGTGCACCAAGGTTGAAGTCCCTGGTCCCCATCTGCAGGGGGAAGCTTCCTGAGCAGTGAAGAAGGGATTCAGCTGTCTCTCTCTTCCTCTATCCCTCTCTCTTTATTTTTAAATATTTTATTTATTTGTTTAATATTTACTAGGTAGAGACAGAGAAAAATCTAGAAGGAAAGGGGAAAGAGAAAGAGGGAGAGAGACGAAGAGACACCTGCAGCCCTGCCTCACTGCTCAGGAAGCTTTCCCCTGGCAGGTGGGGACCAGGGACTTGAACCTGCTTCCTTGTGCACTGTAATGTGAGCACGCTTAACCAGGTGAAGTAGGGATGCATGTGTCTCTCTGTCTCTTTTCCCCTATATTCCCTTCCCTTCACAATTTCTCTGTCGCTATCCAATAATAAATAAAATAAAATAAATAAAATAAAAAAGGGTGTGAATGCAAGCATTTTAGAAAGCTTACCGTCAGTACCAGAGAAAGAAGAGGAAAAAGGGAGAGACATGTGGAATTAGTAACAAGTGTATGTATGACTTGGAAAGGAAGAGAAGATGGGACCATGGGGAAAAAAAGGACAAATCTACACAAATATAGACAGATAATTGTAGAAATAATAGTCAGACCATATCCGGCCATAAGAGAACTGCTATAGCTTCCAATGGAGAGACTGGGAATTCAGAACTCTGGTGGCAGGAACCATGTGGAGTTGTACCCTTGTTATCTCGTAGTTTTGTAAATCAATATTAAATCAGTAATAAAGTTACAAGGAAAGCAAGCAAGCAAGCGAGCAAGCATCAAGCAAGCAAGCAGAACTCTCCTACTTTATTAGAGCAAAGAGAAAAATCCCTGGACAAAGTGAGACAATTAAGAGAACCAGAGCTGCACGTTGCTAACCCAGGAGAAGAACTCAGTCTTGGGAAACGCTGTGAAGAAATGGATGAGCTCACACTGGACACTGACTCCCCTTCCCCTCAAATTGCTCCTCATTGCACAGAACACACAGAACCCCGGTCATCTGTCAGACATCTTTGGGAATGGGTCTAGGGTCACCTGACACTCATCTGCAAATCAGTGTCTCCCTAGGGGGCTTCTACCCAGGAACCAACTGGGATTTCAGGGATGATGTTTTGTTTGGGGGAAACGAAGATGGCGGAGGGCATGCAAAAGATGGTCTCTCTTCTTTCTATGCCATACTTGGATTGGGAGAAACTTACCTCTCCTGTGGCTTTTCATTTGACTCCAGATAACTTGCTTAAATATTTAAGCTCTGAATTTCAGTCCAGTTTTCTTGTCTTAACTTTGACATTTATTTTTTGACACCAATGATAATTTTTCTTCTTCTTTTTTTTAAAAAATAAATAAATTATTGGCTAAAGATAAGGAGAAACTCAGAAGGGAAAGGGAGGTAGAGAGGGAAAGAAACAGAGAGACACCTGCAATCCTCCTTCACCACTCATGAATTTTTCCCCGTGCAGGTGGGGACCAGGGGCTTGAACCTGGGTCCTTGCACACTGTAATGTGCACGCTTAACCAGATGTGCCACTGCCTAGTTCTCCAGGGATCATTTTTCAAGGGTACCACATGAAAGCTCAGTGGATATCTTAAAGCATAGTAAGGATGTTGCGAGTATAGATACAGCACATTTTTCTGCCACATTGTGGGTAACTGAGCTGTGTTTTATGAGAAGGGAACGGCTTTGGGGCTACAATTCAACTGTATGTCACATTGATGATATCTAGGGGGATTGAATCCATCCTTACTTAATAGTCTCTCCTCAAGCTCTGGTGATGTCTTTTCTAGAATAGTGATTCTCAACTTTTCACCCGGAGGAGTTCATTACTATCATGATACCTGAGTAGTTCTTAAAGCAAATTCATTCAGAATCACGGAGGGTAGGACCCAGCCAATGACAGTTAAGAAAACCACTCCCATGCAGCTAAGTTGGAGAAGCATTTTACTGCTCTAGAAAGACAGCGTCCATAGCAGCCAACAGACTCATTTGAAAAAAAAAAAATTGAATGTCATATGAATAAAGTTCCTCCTTTACAATGACCACTAGATTCATGGGATTAGTGGTTACCATGTTGTGAATTGTAAGTGGAGACACCACCACAGACACATCTATTGGACAATAGCACTCTTGCAGCTAGAATTCTAGATTCCTGTTTTGTCCTTGTATCTGAATGCATACTGGATGGCCATACTGCCACCGAGAATTCATTGAGCATCAAGTGAAATCATGACAGAGCACTGTCATGAAATCATAAGGTCTCCAGCTTGGCTCGACCCATTTCAAAAAGGGTCACATTATAGCTGGCTGGCTAATTAAGAACATTTACATGTCTTTTTTTTTCTTTTTTGGCTGAAGTTGCATCCCTCTCGGAACAAGGAATCTGGTGTATAAGCCAAAACAATCTCATGTTTCTGAGCCTGTGGCTGTGGTCAGTGGGTGGTGGTTGCCAAGTTCATCAGCAGGGGCGGTCCTGCCAGAATGTTTTGGGGGTTAGAACGACCCTGACATGCTTGCAAATTTGTTCCTCTGAATCTCTTTGGTTTTCACTTCGCAAGAGCACAGATCCACTCGAGAACGCTTCATTCTCCACTGTGGAATACTTGAATCTGTGAGGAATCATCTAGACAAGTCCCCTTTGTAGATCAAACCAATGTCATCACCACCCAAAATGAGAAGGGGAGAAGCAGATTCCCTCCCCATCATAGCAATGCAAATTATTAGCTCAGTGCTGACACTACAAATCCATTGCTCCTGGAGGCCATTTTTTCTATTTTTATTGGATAGGACAGAAAAACTAAGAGAAGGAGATAGAGAGGGAGAGAGAAAGAGAGACATCTGCAGACCTGCTTCACTGCTTGTGAGGCAACTCCCCCACCCCACCCCCCCGTAGGTGGGGAGTTGGGGACCCAAATCTGGATCCTAGCATGGGTGCTTGTGCTTGGTACTACTGTGTGTGCACTTAATTAGGTATGCCACCGCCTGCCTCCTGCCCCACATCTAATAGCAAGTCCTTCAGCATTCTGCATGGTGCTACCCTATGTGAGTTTTCTTGGAATGGTTATCCTGGGAAATTCTGGAACGTTCCTAAACTTGAAGTATTTATCTATCTCACTTTACGTATCTCCCACTGTAGAAAACATGAAAGAAATATATAACACAGCCGTCCAGTCCTTCAAGGTACATGATGTCCCACGTCTCATTAGTCCCATTATGCAACTTGAAGACCATACCCACTGCTTGGGTTTTAGGAAGAAGATGCCTTTCATGACTGAAAGGGAACTTTGATCACTGCCATCTGTCAGTTTGTGTTTACTGTTAGAAGAACGAGGACCCATAAAACTGTACCAAAAGTCAAGAAGAAGGTGGAGGGAAACTGGGAGGTTCAGAAAGACCTTTCTCTGTCATCCCTTGTCATTTGGCTTAGAAGCCAAGGGGAGTTTGTTGTCTAATGTACAGATGATCAAGTCTATCTTTGACTTTTTCTGTGTGTGTTTTGAGCCCAGTATCCTGAAGAATGTCTGACAAAATGGATGAGGTGACTTGTGGCTTGTGGCAGCTGTCTCTACATCTCTGTGCCTGGAGGTGACTCACTCTACAAGTGCCTCCAATAATATTTTTCTTTTTCTTAGTGTCTGGAAAGTAGTGCCTTTGTTTGACGGGGATTGTTTGCATTTGAAAACAGGTTAATCAACATATCTTTTTTTTTTATTTTTACAGTTGACAACAACAATAATAGTAGGAGTTGTTAGATTAAAACCAAACTATCTCACAGTACTAAGCACAAGGACCTGTGCAAGGATCCGTTCTGAGTCCCCCGGCTCCCTACTAGCAAGGGAGACACTTCACAGGTGGTGAAGCAGGTCTGCAGGTGTCTGTCTCTCTCTGTGTCTCTATCTCTCCTCCTCTCTCAATTTCTCAATTTCCAATTTCTGTCTTATCCATTAAAATGTTGGCCCTGAGCCCTAGTGATAACCCTGGAGGCAAAATAAGTAAATAAATCAAAAGATGAGTTGAAAAATGATGGATCAATAACGTTCATTAGAAGCTTACACTCTGATTGATTGGTGCTGACTCCAGGGTCCTGGCACCATGAATGGACACAGTGGGCAGGTGTAAATTGCCGATTATGGGGAATTACTGTCTGGATACCAGAACTTCCCTTTGTTAGCCTAGAGAACTGAACATTGAAAGGGAAGTTTGGGACCCAAAGCAGCTCTTCTATATTGGGGGGAGGGGATTAGTGGTTTATACTCAACAGTAAAATACAGTACTTGATACATGTGTAAAATTTCTTAGTTTTCTGCATAACACTCTAACCCCCCACCTAGGTCCTCCTCTGCCATCATGTTCCAGGACCTGAACACTCCCCCTGCCCACTCCAGAGTCTCTTACAGCCCAAGTTCTGTTTTACGTTTCCCCTTCTGTTCTTATTTTTCAACTTCTGCCTATGAGTGAGATCATCTCGTACTCAGCTTTCTCTTTCTGGCTGTTCTCATTTAACATGATTCCTTCAAGCTCTGTCTAAGATGAGGTGAAGAAGGCAAATGTACCATTTTTAGTGGTATGATTTACCATTTTTAATAGCTGAGTAGTATTCCATTGCTGGGCTAGCATGAGGATGTTTCTTCCTGGGCATGTGCTCTCTGGATTAGACAGAACTCTACCGGAGCCCACCTGGGCTGTGGCTTACTCAGCGACGTGGGAGAGAGACCAGGAACTCGTGGTGGAGCGGAAACGCAATGCATCTTTATTGATCAGAGACCACATTTTTATTTATTTTGAACCGGAAGTGGCAAGTCGGAAAAGGAAATGGCTAGGAAAGGGGGTGGAGAAAAGGAAAGAGCAGGAAGGTAGAAAGCTTCCATAGCAACTGTTGTGAAGGTTTTAACCGGTGGGATTAATTAATACCCTGCAGGCAGGATGGGTCTCAGGCAAAACAATGATTATGTAAATAGACCATAGTATCAGTAATGGAGGATGGAGCAGAGCAGGGGGGCGGCTGGCTTAAGGCCTGACATCACGTTGTGTATATAGACCACAACTTGCTCAGCCACTCATCTGTTGTTGGACACCTGGGTTGCTTCCAGGTTTTGGCTATTACAAATTGTGCTGCTAAGAACATAGTATACACAAATCTTTTTGGATGGTGTGTTTGGCTCCTTAGGATATATCCTCAGGAGAGGAATTGCATGGTCATAAGGCAGGTCCACTTCTAGCCTTCTGAGAGTTCTCCAGACTGTTCTCTACTGAGACCATACCCGTTTACAGTCCCACCAGCAGTGCTGGAGGGTTAGATAAGGTTCTTGTTAGAATGTCCTTCTCATTCCTTAGACAGTGGAGAGTTAAGGAAGAGTCTAGAGCCTGACAGAAGTATGATGAGAGGTGACCTTGCGGGGAGCTGGTTTAGCTGTAGGTCCACAGAAGGTGAACAGAACTGGGAAAGGTGACCAATAAATTAGGAGGCCCAGGAAGAGACCAGGGTGAGCAGATGTGAGAATAAACAGAACTGTCTAGGAGTTGACAGCAAGAATTCCATTTTGGGAATCTATTTAGGAGAGCTTCATGCTTTTGCCCACTCCCAGGTACGATGGTTACTACACCTCAGACATTACAAAAATGGACAATGCACTAGGAATGAATGAATTAACCTCAGGAGGAGAGGTTGGCTTTACAGAAAAGAAGACAGATTTTACTTTAGATTTCTTAAATCTGGGGTACTTGCAAAGCTTTTCTAGAAAAGTCTCTTGATTTCTTCCTGGGAGGGAGAACTTCCCTTCTGCACATCCTTGGATCCATGTTGATAGCATCTAAGTATTCAGTCTTCTTTCAATGAACAAAACTGTCTGACTAGGCCAAGGGGACTTCACAGCAGTCTAGACCTCTCCATCCAGCATGACACTGTCCTTCATCTCATGCCCCCTCACAGTCCCAGTATCTTTCCAGATGTTTCAATGCTTGATCTTTTGTGTTGGTACTTTGGAGGGTCCTGATTCCATGTGAGAGACAGGGAGGATGAGGAGATGTGGGACAGGGGCCATCTCTGTGACTCCCCACTCTGAAAGGTTGCCAGCAGGTAATGAGGAAGACATAATGGCTCACAGGAAGCAGTGCTGGGTCTCAGTTACTCTGGACAGAGGCTGTGTGGATGGAGTCTGGGAAGAAGATTGATGGCATGGGAGCTGGGCAGGGTTGTGGGGCTGGATCCCTGGAGCTCAGAGGAGTCAGAATTTCAGATGCACACCAGGAGGGAGGCAGCAGGCCTTTCTTTTCATTATCCGTTTCTCTCAACATTTTAACTTTCTTTTATACATTCTCCCCTCCATTGCTATATTTCCCTTCTCACATCTTTTTGAAATTCTGCCTTCTTTTTTCCCCTCATTTTTCTTTGTTATTAATAGTTTATTACAAGATTGTAAGATTGTGATTTTTTTTCCCCCTTTATTAAGGGGTAAATGTTTTACACTTGACAGTGAATACAGTAGTTTGTACATGCATAACATTTCTCCATTTTCCACATAACAGTACAACCCCTACTAGGTCCTCTGTCATCCTTTTCCAGGACCTGTAATCTCCCCGTAAGATTATAATTTATAGTTCCATATTATATCCACCACCAAAGTTCTGTGTCCCTTACCCTCCCACTTCCCAAAGATAACCACCAGAATTCTCACAAGGCTTACAGTTGGCTTGCTTCTGTTTTGTTTGGATTTTATCTCTCTTTTTTTTTCTTATTTTATTTTTCTTATCATTTTTGCAAGTTCATGTGTATCAGTTCTCTAGATTCCATATATAAGTGAAACCATCTGGTAGTTGCCTTTCATCTCTTCACTTATTTCTCTAAGCATCATCACCTCCAGTTCCATCCATTTTGTCCCAAAGGACACACTACCATGTTTTTGATGGCAGAGTAATACTCCATGGAGTCTATGTCCCATAACTTCTTTAGTCAGTCATCTGTGGATGGGTATTGAGGCTGCTTCCACTCTGTGGCTGCTGTGAATAACGCAGCTGTGAACACAGGGCTGCATGTATCCCTTCTAATTAGTGTTTGAGTGTCTACTGGATGAATGCCTAAGAGCGATATTGCTGGTTCATAAGGTCATTCCAGTTTTATTTGTTTAAGGACTCTCCACACAGTCTTCCAAAGGGGCTGTCTCCTTTTTTACCGTGGGTGATTCAACATGTGAATGCTTTGCCCTTGATGAATTCCTAAACCCAACATACTTTTTTTTTTTAAGTGGCATTAATAAAGAGGGTTAGGAAGGAAGCCAAAGTATACCTCCCTCATTAAAATAATGTGTTACTCATATGGGAGCTGATCCCAGCTGAGGGGAACTGGAGGGATGTAAAGAGAAGCAAGAACTCGCTTCCACAGCTCTGGGCTCCCCTTCCCATGGCTGTGGTTTTTCCTTTTTTTCAGAGTTATAGTCTTGATTTCTTTTTCTTTTTATATCTTTATTTATTTGTTTATTATTGGATAGATAAAGACAGGGAGAAACTGAGAGGAGTAGGGGAGATAGGGAGAAAGAGAGCTACAGCCCTGCTTCACTACTTGTAAATCTTCCCGGGTGGTGACCAGGGGCTTGAACCTGGGTTCTTCTGCGTTGTAATGTGAGAGCTTAACCAGGTGCGCCACTGCTTGGCCTCATAGTCTTTATTTCTAACGACAGTGAAGATCCTAGGAGAGCAGGATTTCAGCCCTGACCCTGATATTCAAAACATGCCATGACCTTCAGCTAAACACCAGGTGACTGAGTTTTTCCTGTGTAGATAGAGACACTTCTGGGATAGACAGCATAATGGCTATGCAAAGAGATTCTCATGTCAGAGGCTCTAAAAGTCCCAGGTTCAATCCCCAGTACCGCCATCAGCCAGAACTGGGCAGCTCTGGTTTAAAAATAAAATAGAATAGAATAAAATAAAATAAAATAACATAAAAATATACTGCTTTGAGCGCATGTTGATTATGTAAACCTGGGAAAGGTAAGTGAAATAATAGCTAGCTGTGACAAAATGCCCTGGAACCTTCTCTCTTTTCCTTTCTGCCTCCAGGTTTATCACTGGGACTCAGTGCCAGCACTACAAACCCACTGCTCCTGAAAGCTTTTTCCCCCCTATTTTATTGGATAGGACAGAGAGAAATTGCTTGAGGTGGGGAAGACAGAGAGGGAGAGAGAAAGACAGACACCCACAGATTTGCTTCACCGCTTGTGAAGTGACCCCCCTGCAAGTGGGGAGCCAGGGGGCTTGAACACAGATCCTTGCGAGGGTCCTTGTGCTTAACTTGTGTACCACTGCCCAGCCCCCCCAATTTCTCTCTGTCTCCATCTCTCCAATAATAAATAAATTAATTAATTAATTAATAAATATTTAAAAAATAACAAGTTTGGACTAGGCTTCCAGTGAACAGATCTTAAATGGCTTTTTTTTTTGGGGGGAGGGGGTGTAACTGGTTCTGAATCTTTTCTGTGGTTAGAGTTGAAATGTTCACTGTAGACCTTTTTAAATAATATTTCCTCTTTTATTTTATAAATGAACTTTCTTAACTAGATAGAGACAGCCAATGAGGGGAGGGGGTGATAGAGACAGAGAGAGACAGAGAGATACCTGAAGCCCTGCTTCACTGCTTGTGAAGCTTTCCCCCTCCAGGTGGGGACCTGGGGCTTGAACCTGGGTCCTCGTGCACTGTAACATGTGCTCTCAACCAGGTGCGCCACCACCCTCTCATCATGGAGGACATTTTGATCTGGCGTGTTGCCACCCCACTCCTAGCATGGCCAGACGTCCGCTGTCCAATCGGCCCTCAGGTGAGATGTTCAGAGCAGCTTCCCTTCTCCTCTCTCGGAATGCTGTGATGGACAGAAGTGGGGCAGCCAGCTTCTCTGATGCCCCTCAACAGCCGAGCAACCCAGTAGCTAGTGGAAAGGAGTGAGCCCTTGCCAGTGAGCACAGAGGGCTTCTCAGAGCCACTCACTCACAGGGTGGCCAGACATGGCTTCATGATGTTCAGCCAAGCTTTCCTCCCAGCAGCCACACACACACACACACACACACACACACACACATACACACACACACGTCTGGCTGAACTGACTGACAGCCTGGCTGAACATGTTAAACATAGTCACGGGCCCTTTGGAACATAACTAAAATAGTCCTACTATCTACAAAATGAAGACTCCCCCCCCAACTCTTCATCTGCACTCTTCCAGCCTTTAGGTTCATGATTAGTCAACAATTTGTTTGGCTTTGTATGTTAACTCTTTTTCAGCCACCAGGTTCCAGATGCTAGCATGATGCCGACCAGACTTTCTTGGACAGACAACCCCACCAATGTGTCCTGGAGCCCTGCTTCCCCAGAGCCCCGCCCCACTAGGGAAAGAGATAGACAGGCTGGGAGTATGGATCCACCTGTCAATGCCCATGTTCAGTGGGGAAGCAATTCCAGAAGCCAGACCTTCCACCTTCTGCAACCCACCATGACCCTGGGTCCATGCTCCCAGAGGGATAAAGAATAGGAAAGCTATCAGGGGAGGGGATGGGATATGGAGTTCTGGTGGTGGGAATTGTACCCCTCGTATCCTATGGTGCTGTCAGTGTTTCCAGTTTATAAATAAAAATTTTAAAAAAGAGAGAGAGAGAAATTGAGAGGAGAGAGAGAGAGAGACAGAGGGATAAAGAATAGGAAAGCTATCAGGGGAGGGGATGGGATACGGAGGCCTGGTGGTGGGAATTGTGTGGAGTTGTACCCCTCTTAGCCTATGGTTTTGCCAATGTTTCCTTTTTATAAACAAACAAAACAACACAACAAAAGCACAGAAACAAGTATGAGCTTCAACTTTAGCCCACTTTATGAGGATGTCACCCATAAGCAAGGACAGAGCCACCTACTGTTGGAGAGGCTGTGGCGGCAGAGGGACTCTCCTTCACTGCCACCGGTGGGGTATACGTTGGTCCAATCCCTCCCTCCTCCTCCTCTTCCTCTTCTCTTCCTCCCCCTGCTCCTTCTGCTCCTCCTCCTTCTCCACCTCCTGTATCTCCTCTCCTCCTGTCTCCCCCCTTCATCCTCTTGCTCCACCATCTCGAGTTTCTTCAGAACTCTCAAGATGGACCTGCTTTATGGTTTAGCAATTCCTCTCCTAGGGATTGACCTGGGGAAAATAGAAACACTCAATCCCAAAAGACCTATGCACACTGATGTTCAAAACAGTGCAGTTTGTAACAGCATAAACTTGGAAGCCCCCCAGATGCCCAAGGACAGATGAGAGGCTAAGGAAATCTTGGTACATATACACAATGGAGCGGTTAAAAATGATGAGGTAATCTCAACCTAAAGGCATCATGTTGAGTGAGACAAGTCAGAAAGAGAAAGATAAACACCAAATGATCTCACTTAGAGAAGGAAATTAAGGGGTACAAGGACCGGCGCAAGGATCCTGGTTTGAGCCCCTACTCCCCACCTATGGGGGGGGGTTGTGTCACTTCACAAGCAGTGAGGCAGGTCTGCAGTTGTCTATCTTTCTCCCTCTCTATCTCCCCCTCCTCTCTCAATCTCTCTCTGTCCTGTCTTGTAAAATGGAAAAATATGGCCTCCAGGAGCAGTGGACTTGTAGTGCAGGCACCGAACCTCATCGATAACCCTGGAGGCAAAAGAGAGAGAGAGAGAGAGAGGGAGAGAGAGCGAGAGAGAGAGAGAGAGAGAGAGAGAGAGAGAGAGAGATGGAATTAAAGAATTACAGACAGTGAGAAAAACATAGGTGACACTTGGACTGAGTGTGGTGTATTGCACAGCAGCAAAGGACTCTGGGGAGGAGGGAGAGGGACAGCCTGAAGGGACATAGGGGTCCTGGGGTGTCTCCTAGACACCTATTAAGGGGGGAGGTGTGAGAGGCTGTGCTTGTGTGGTAAAGACTAGACTGTAAACCATTAATCTCACCCTCAAATAAAATTAAACTAGTAAAAAAAAAAGTGCAACAGAATAAACTGAAATTAAACAAAAAAAAAAAAAAAAAGAAGAAGAAAAGAAAAGAGAAAAGAAAAAAGAAAAAAGAAAAGCAGAGACCAAGAGTCACAAATCACTGTGTGTCCTTCTCCCCCGTCTCTCCCTTCCAGGTCAATGGCCATTTTGAAGCTGACCTCTCTGTCTTTTCACGAAGGCCCTTTTGTCATCTCCAAAATGAAAAAAAAATATATATATATAGGTTTAAATTAGTCAAGAAGTTGGCTAAATTTAGCTATTGGAGAAGAAAGGCTGAAACATAATTAACTGTTTCAAGAAGAAAACAGAAACCACATGAAGGGACGTGGCTGGCCGACGAGAAGTCTTACAGTAGTGTTTGGTAGCTAAGCCCCTGTCCTGAGCAGCAGATGTTCTTGAGTTAATGGAAACAGGATGGGCATCCGTGATGGGGGAGGCATTGCCCACCCCCCACCCCCTGCTGGTGACCTTGTACCCACAGGTGCCTTTGGCAGGTGCACCCTTGTCTCTCCTTAATTGCCCAGAGATGGTACAACAAGGGGCAGGGGGAGGAAGAATATCGGTGTGACAAGGAAAAGCAGCGGGGAGCTAGACTCGGCCCGGCTGCCTATCTGCTGCAGAAGCATGTTCTGTGCCTTGAGGCGCCGGAAAGATCACTCTCTTCATTTTAGCAGAACCAAAGCTTTTTTTTTTTTTTTTTTTTTTTTAGTTCTCTTTGTAGGCTGAGAACTATGTTTGCTCTCCTTGAGCCAGACAACTATATCTGACTGGATGATGGGGGTGGGGGTGGGGAAGGGTGGTTTGATTTGATTTCAAAATGGAACATGGAAAAAAAAAAAAGAAGGAACATAATTCTCTGGCTTCAAAAAAAAAAAAAAGGATTTAAAAAAAAATATCTTGCCTCAAACAGAAAGAGACAAAGATTCTATTGTCTCCCAGACTTAGGCGTGTCCTGTGTTCTCTCTCCTCCCCAGCAGCCCGAGGGTTGGGTGCAAAGCATGAAAGGCCCTGCACAGATGGATCCCATCTTTGTCACCTAATAAAGACTCGAGGAATCAAAGACCAGGTGACCACTTAATCTGCTCGTAGGTTTTAACGGAACATCCTCCCTGCCATACAGCCTCTTTGGAGAAGGCAGACATGGAGAGATCTTCTTCTTGTTGTCCCTGTGGTGTTTGGAAAACACAGATAGATCTGGTGGAATGCCATTGTAGTGTTATGGCTGGTGGCCAGGAAATGACAATGATTGTTTTGTTGGGAGACTTGGGGAGCCTTGAGGTGATTCACAGAGTTCTGGTGGGGGGGAAGGAACACGAAAGTGTCTGAAGTCATCCTGGATTACTGACTTGATGGGCTCTGCCCTCATGCCTCAGTTTTCTATCTTTTGAAAAGCATAGGTTTATGCAGATGCTGGGGGGTGGGGTGGGGGATGACAACTGATTCTTTATACGTAAGTTAACGACACGTTACACACCTCATTAACAAATTAGAGAAGCCTCAAGCCCTGTCAGATTCCTTGATGACAGTCACTTCTGATTTGAGGTTAGCCCCAAATATTCCGGGAATGGTTTTCTTCAGTTGGGAAACAAACAAACAAACAAACAAACAAAGGCCAAGACATTGGGTTGAGAATCATTTGGAAGGCTTATGTGGGTTAAGCCTTCCCTCATGCTGTGATGTGGTTTCATAGCAAGAAAACAAAAACAAACAAACAAAAATCCTTCTGTTCTCAGGATGTGAGAGAGAGAGAAGGAAAAATCCCCCACAACACTAAAAATTCTGCCTGCTTTTGTTTTTTCCCCCAGTAGTAAATACCTTTATCCTAGCTTGCTTTCTCTGTGACTCATGGACTTAACACAAAACATCTTGCTTGTTAAAGAAATGATAAATCTACCACCTCTTCCTCCCTCTCCCTCTCCCTCTCTCTCTCTCTCTCTCTCTGTGTGTGTGTGTGTGTGTGTGTGTGTGTGTAACACAATTTCCCCCCAAAGGTGCCAGTTACTAGGGGAGCTACTGCCGGGTTTTATGAGCAAGCAGCCCTGCATTTCATATGTCATATGCTGATGTACAGATTCCCAAGTTTACATTTGGATTGAGAGGAGCAGTTAGTGAGTCCCGAGTTCCATGATTTACAGAACCTTCACTATGAAAAGTCCCAGCATTATCAAGATGAGACTGAGTGAGTTATTCAGTGCCTCAATGTGTTATGTATGACCTAGAGCGAGGGAAGTAGTCTCCTGCCAAGTTTCTAGGAGAACTATGTCACATTTTTCTTCTTTCACTGAAAGTAATCCCTTTTAAAACAAAAAGGGAGTGAATCCTTTCTCAGAACTTAACATTTAAGTCAACTGTTCTTGTTTTTAATTTAGAGCTAAATTAGTTCTCATTAGAATGACAAATGGGGCTGCATTTCTTGTTCCTGAAGACTGGATAAATTCTCTTAGTCTGACATCTGGCTCAGGGTCCAGGGTAGTCACATTTTATTTTTCTAGTTCCTCTCTGTCTCTCTCCCCCTCCTCCTCACCCTCTTCTTTCTCCCCTTCTAATCTTAGAAGGAACACATTCCTATAAGCGTGGATCTATCTGACCTGCCAAATGCCACATCTGTGAAATTGCTGAGCACACACTGCTCAAAAAAAAAAAAAAAAGAATATCCTCAGCAAATGGTGCTGGAAAAATTGGACAGTCACACGCAGAACTGTGAATCTAGGCAGAGACCTCCTACCTTTTACAGAAATGAAACTCGAGACAAACAGCAGAACTGAGTGCGAACTGCAAAACAATAAAACTCTGAGGCGGTCAAACAGGAAATGACCTACATGGAGCATGACCATGACTTCTAGACGCAACACCAAAGGCACCAATGATCAAAAAGTAAAATAAAGGAGTAGGCAGAGGGAGTCGGGCGGTAGTGCAGCGGTTTAAGCGCACGTGGTGCAAAGCGCAAGGACCTGCGTAAGGATCCTGGTTCGAGCCCCTGGCTCCCCACCTGCAGGGGAGTCGCTTCCCAGGCGGTGAAGCAGGTCTGCAGGTGTCTGTCTTTCTCTCCCCCTCTCTGTCTTCCCCTCCTCTCTCCATTTCTCTCTGTCCTATCCAACAATGATGTCAACAATATTAACTATGACAATAAAAAACAAGGGCAATAAAAAGGAATAAATAAATATTAAAAATATGTGTTAACTTAATGTAATATTTAAAAAAGAGTAGGCTGAACTTGGTTAGAATGAAGAAGTCATCAGGTAATGTCAGGAGGGTGCAAAGATGAACCATAGGCAGGGGGTGGGGGGGGGTGGAGGGGTGGAGATACCTGTCAAAGACACATGTCAAAAAGGACTATTTTCTCTCTTGCTTTTAAAAATGCTTATTATTATCTCTAGTTATTTATTGGATAGAGACAGTCAGAAATTGAGAGGAAGGGGAAAAATATATAGAGACAGAGAGACACTTGCAGCATTGCTTCACCACTCACAAAGCTTTCCACCTGCAGGTGGGGACCAGCTTGAGGACCCAGGTCCGTGCACATTGTAACATACGCTCTCAACCAGGTGTGCCACCACCCGGCTCCTATAAGGGGCTATTGTCTAAGACGTCTAAAGAACTTAAAAAAAATCAACGATAGAAAACAAGCAGTGAGGGAGTCAGGCGGTAGCACAGCAGGTTAAGCACACGTGGTGTAAAGTGCAAGGACCAGTGTAAGGATCCTGGTTTGAGCCCCCGGCCCCCCACTTGCAGGGGAGTCACTTCACAAGCGGTGAAGCAGGTCTGCAGGTGTCTGTCTTTCTCTCCCCCTCTTTGTCTTCCCCTCCTCTCTCCATTTCTCTCTGTCCTATCCAGCAACAATGACAACAATAATAACTACAACAGCAATAAAAAACAAGGACAACAAAAAGGAAATAAATAAATAAATATTAAAAAAAAGAAAACAAACAGAGAAATTAAAAAACCGGGCCAACCAACTTAAGACGGGCCTCACTCAGCAAGGAAGATACACAGATGACAAGCAGGTAAGAAGATACTCCAAATCAGATGTCATCATGCAGATTAAAGTAACAAAGAAAATAGCAGAAAGGAGGGAGACTGGACGATAATCTATAGTAGCAATGGGATTCAATTTCTAATGGCAAATGCCATTCTAAGGGAAATTGCTCTCTCTCTCCATTCATGTATAGGCCAGACACAGTTCACAGAAGGAGACATTTCACCTCATTGACTAATTCTATTTGCAGTGTCTTTCTGAATGATTCAGTGGACTACTACTACCCTGCTATTTTAAAAAGATGATATTATGCTCTTTGGGACAGAACTGACGGTGCTAGGAGGTGATTATGCTCAGTGAAGATGGCAAGGAGGTGAGTGGAACCAGATGGTTTCATTTGTATGTGGGAAATAAAGAACTGAAACACGATCTTTCAAAAAACAAACAAAAAATAGCCAAACTAAGACTTTGTGAGAAGTGTGGCAATTATCAGTGTGTGTGTGTGTGTGTGTGTGTGTGTGTGTGTGTGTGTGCTGGGGGGAACACAGAGCTTTGGTGGTGGGTAGGTGTGGAATTACACCCCTGTCATATTATAATCTTCAAAGTATTACTAATCACGAATACAATTATAATGAGTTTCAAGAAAAGGAGCAATGTATAAACAAACCACATGATTAATCAATATGCATACTCTGCCAGTGTTTGATACTGTTAAAGAACAAATAAATGGGTGGTCCAGGAGGTGGCACAATGGATAAAGCATTGGACTCACAACCATGAGGTCCTGAGATCGATTCCCGGCAGCACATGTACCAGAGTAATGTCTGGTTCTTTCACTCTCCTATCTTTCTCATCAATTAATAAATAAAAATCTTTAAAATAAATCAAACAAATGGTTACTGCGATTGACTGATGTTCTCTTTATTGAAGAATCACAATGATTCTAGCGGTAGGGTTTCTGTGAAAATATTTATCCCAGGGAACAGGATAAAGTAAAAGAAAAAAAATTAATACTTTGCTAGACTCAACAAATCTGCTTTCTTTTTTAAAAAAATGTTTTAATTTATGTATTATATGATAGAGACAGAGAGGAATTGAGAGGGGAGGGGGAGACAGAAAGAGAGAGACAGAGAGACAGAGAGACACCTGCAGCCCGGCCCCACCACTCCTGAAGCTTTCCCCTGACAGTTGGGGACCAGGAACTTGAACCTGCAACCTTTTGCACTGCAATGTGTGCGCTTAACCAGGTGACCAGGTGTGCTACTGCTTGCCCCCAAATACGCTTTCTTATTATGACCTCTGCTTCTATAGATGACAACAAATTGAACAATTTCAATTAATTTTTATTGCTTTAAAGATATATTTGCCTTGGGGCTGCGTGGTGGTGCACCTGTTTGAGCGCACATGTTACAATGCAAAAGGACCCAGGTTTGAGCTACTGGTCTCCACCTGCAGGGGGAAAGCTTTGTGAGTAGTGAAGCAGGGATGCAGGTGTCTCTCTTTCTCTCCTTCTCTATCATCCCCTTCCCTCTCGATTTCTGGCTGTCTCTATCCAATAAATAAATAAAGATAAAAATATAAAGAAATAAAAATAAACAAATAAAAAAGATTTATTTGTCTTTGAGAGAGAGAGACCATTATCCCTACTCACCTCTACCACATGAGACCGGATGCATGCAAAGCCTGTGCTCTCCTGCTGAACTAACTTCCTGGCTAAGCAAATATTCTCTCTGTCAGACCTGACCACGTCTGTTAGATTTCTAACTGTCAGTAGCATTAGTTGAATTCCCGTGTGTCCATCACTGGCTTCATCTACTGCCAAAACGTCTCCGAATCCCTCCGTGGGAGCGCCATATGGAAATCATAGCAGAGACACACCTTCAAGTCATCATGGACATTGCACAAAAAAAGCATTCCCCTTGGCCAGTCAGCGTCAAATTCCAACTGCCTCGGGAGAAAGAGAAAAAACAGTTCCCTCCGCTCTGTCTTGAATGTCTTAAACTAGCATGAGCAAGTAGGACCCGGGGTCCAGCCTCCCAGGAAGACAGGGACCCTGAGTGCCAAGAACCCTCCCGACTGACAGGAAAGCTTCAGAGGCTGCCTACCCCTTTCTGCGCACAGAAGCCAAACATACCCGCGCAAACAAGACCCCACAGACACTGAGCTGCCCGTGTTGCTACGACTGCTAGACCCCAACCCGCCTCAGCGTGGGTGGCTCGGTTAACTGGAACATTTCACATTCTGAGGCCTTTGCGTTACTTTGCTTCTATTTCTTTTTCTTCCTCCCAGACCAAACCTTTCAGATGGGCCCAGCAATTGTCCGAGACCTCGTCGTACAGTGGTTAGGAGACTGAGGGGGGAGAAGGCAACAATATAACCCAAAGCCCAGACCTTTAGAACACAGGAAGGAACAGACTGAGGGAAGACCAGTCCCTGCACACGGTCTCCTCAGTGCCATGCTAACCACGGCCACCTGTCATGGAGCCAATAATTCCAGTCACTGCTTGAGCTCTCAGAGGAAGCCTCCATCCTCGACCTCTTCAGAGACGCAAACTGACTGCTTTCTGACTTTACCTGCCTTTCAGCTAAAGAGTTGAATCTAAGAGGCCGGGTGGTGACACACCTGGGTGAGCGCACATATCACAGTGCACGTAGACTCGAGTTCAAGCCCCCATCCCCCACCTGCAGGGGGAAAGCTTCACAAGTGATGAGGTAGGTCTGCAGATGTCTCTTTTTTCCTCTCTCCCTCTTAACTTCTCTCTGCTTCTTTTCCAATAAATGTAATATTTGAAAAATAAAGAAGGGAAAAATCTATTGGGGAGTGCCCACAAGTACATGCCAACAGTTTCTAAGCCCAAGAGAAGAGATCCCCTACTCATTATCACTCTTGAATGCACCAGAATATACCTTCACTTTTCTTCTTCATATTTTTAAATTTCTTTATTGGGGGATTAATGGTTTACAGTTGACAGTAAAATACAACAGTCTGTACACGCGTAACATTCCTCAGTTTTCCACATAACAATTGAATCCCCACTAGGTCCTCCTCTGCCATCATTTTCCAGGACCTGAACCCTCCCCTCACCCCAGAGTCTTTTGCTTTGGTGCAATACACCAACTCCAAGAAAAATTCTGTTTTTCTATGTGGGTTCAGAGGTGTGCCCAGCTCCAGGAACCCTGAACACAGTGTCTGGCTCTGCTGCATATAAAGTCTGAACAGAAAGACCTGGGACTGGTAGGTGGCACCCCTGTTGACAGTGCATGTTGCCATTCTCAAGGATCTGGGTTCAACCCCTTTGGTCCTCACCGGCAGGGGAGAAGCTTCACAAGTGGTGAAGCAGAGCTGTGTATCTCTCTCTCTCCCTCTCTCTCTCTTTCTCTCTCTTTCCTCCCCTCTCAATTTTTCTCTGTCCTATCAAATAAGAGAAAGGAAAAAAAAAAAAAAGAGAGAGACCAGTGGAGTGTCTGTAAACATTCATTAGGCAGATACTGAGCCCCAGCAATAACCCTGGTGGTGATTCAAAAAAATGTTTAGAAAGTAATAAATACTTGCTGGAACACAGGTCTAGAGAAACAAGCTTGACTTTGTGATTTTTAATGTAATCTACCAACTCATTCTCCCAGGCTCCTGTGTGACATGTTAAACTTCTTGCTAAAGAAAGCTCTTTTAGGGTCAGGGGTAAATAGCATAATGGTTATGCAAACAGACTCTCATGTCTGAGGCTCCATAGCCCCAGGTTCAATCCCCACCACACCACCATAAGCCAGAGCTGAGCAGTGCTCTGGTTACAAAAAGAGAAAGAAAAGAAAAGAAAGCAAGTTCTTCCACATCAGTTCACATACTCGGCAGAAGATGTTGAAGCTTTGTTCCCTCACGTTCTTTACTGAAGCCAACTCTGGAGGATGGATGTCTGGCATCCAGTTTCTGAACGGTGTGGAGGGCCCATAATAGCTGTATTGTTTGATGTTTAGCTATGGATGGATGAGAATTTTTTTCCCTTTTTATTTTATGCTTGATTTTCATTTTATTTTATTTGAAGTTTGGAAGATTCCTTAACGAGAGACATATGCAGCAGTCAAAACTTGCAAGCTGACTTCATGTGAGCAATGCACAGAAGTCCCTGAACTGAGGGGTTTGCCTTTGGAGGAAGGGAAGGTACTCACTCTGAAGAGAGAGCGAGAGAGAGAGAGAGAGAGAGAGAGAGAGAGAGAGAGAGAGAGAGAGGATGTTCTGATTCTTTGAGGAAAATGAGAAAACAACCAAGAAAAAAGCAATTTATATTAAAATAAATATTTTAAATATTTTTAAAATATTTATTTATTTATTCCCTTTTGTTGCCCTTGTTGTTTTTTATTGTTGTAGTTATTGTTGTTGGATAGGGCAGAGAGAAATGGAGAGAGGAGGGGAAGACAGAGAGGGGGAGAGAAAGAGAGACACCTGTAGACCTGCTTCACCACCTGTGAAGTGACTCCCCTGCAGGTGGGGAGTCGGGGGGCTCAAACCAAGATCCTTGCTCTGGTCCTTGTGCTTTGTGCCATGTGGGCTCAACTCGCTGCCTTACCGACCGACTCCCAAGCACCTTTATATTTTATGAGTCACTATTCCCCATCCCTGTAACCCAATCCAAGAATGGGTTTGTTGGATTCAAAAAGCAAGGGATGTAATGTCACAAGTGGGAATGTTAGAAATGTTTTTTTTTTTTTTTTTTGGGCAGCTGACTGTGTTGGCTAGATTATGTTCATGAGGATGGAATGTTTGATATTCTCAGCTAGGTAATCTTCTGTAGGCTATTTATATTCCAGCTTTCTGTGAGCTACAAGACTGTATCTTTAGACTTGAGCTAATGCACTCAAGTCAAAATTCAGTACCGTGCACCTAGACACATATGCCTGTCTGCTTACTCTGCCTGTCAGGGTGATTCTCCAGGCATTTACACGGATGCCTTATGCAGGTTTCATAGTCTCTCGAGGAGGCCAGGGTGTGACACACCCAATTATGTGCACATAGTATGAAGCACAAGACCTGCGCAAGGATCTGGGTTTGAGCCCCCACTCCCCACCTGCAGGGGGGAAGCTTCACAAGCAATGAAGCAGGTCTGCACATGTCTATCTTTCTTTCCCCCTAACTCCCCTCCTCTCTTAATTTCTCCCTATCCTATCCAGGAAGATGAAAAAAAAAATGGCTGCCAGGAGCAGTAGATTTGTAGTGCCAGCACTGAACTCCAGGGATAACCCTGGAGGCAAAAAACCAAACCAAACCCTCAAAAGACAAACCAAGAAACACAGTCACTCAAGGGTGCCTCAAGGAGTAACCTGCTCCCTCCGCCCCACTCCAAGTTAAGATGACTGTGCATCGTTGCCCTAGGAGCTCCTTCTCTTGAGCCAGGCTTAATTGATATCTCCATTAGTCTGATGAATACAGATGGCATGAAATGCCAGGCAGGATCAGCCACAAATTGATTAGGAGGCCTGCTCTGCATACACATGGGAGGGTGTGCAGGAGTTTTCAGACTGAGTGTATGTGTGTGTGGGGGGCAATTAACAGGGTTAATGGAGTTGTTGCAGGGAGGGAGCTGACACCAGTGGTCCCTCTGTCGTTGGGCCTCATTCCAGTCTGTGAGGATCTGGAAAGCAAATCCCACCAGCTGGAGACCACAGAGGCTGCTTTCAACCCCAGCTGATGCTGTTGAAACAAGGCAGTCAGACAACAGGTGGGCTAGAAGCTCAGTCAGATGAAAGGCATGTTTCCTGTGATGGTATCAAGAGTGACCCTGGTGTGGATCTACCTGCCAATGCCCATGTCCAGTGGAGAAGCAATCACAGAAACCAGACCTCCCACCTTCTGTTCCTCATAAGAAATTCTGGTCCATACTCCCAAGGGGTAGAAATGTTAGGGGAAGATGATGACCAGAAGGCTCTAAACCCCATTTCATCAGGACCCAAAGAGAGGAGAGAAAAAAAGGAAGGACATTCAGAAGTAGTAGTAGGTGTGGGTGTGACTTAGAAAGGAAGAGAAGATGGGGCCATAAGAAAAAAAATGGGCAAATATACAGATATATATGGTTATAAATAATAGTCAACCATGTCTGTGACCTTGGGAGAACCACTGTAGTTTCTAGTGAAGGGAATGGGGACACAGAGCTCTGGTGGTGGAAACGGTGTGGAATTACACTCCTGTTATTGTCTGGTTTTATCAATTAATATTAAATCACTAAAGTAAGAGTGACCCCTGAACTTCTGCCAAGCTATCGTAACTGCCCCCATTCATGGAGTTCAGCGCTCCAAGGAGACCCAATGAGCTTTGAGCCCACTGGTGTTTCTGTGGTGTTCTGACACACTATTTATCTCCACGTCCTTGAAATGCACAGGGATCCTAAGCAGGCAAGGCCCATGGGGGGCTATCAATCATCTATCAAGCTCAGTTTCCGAAGACAGCAGCCCCCAGCTTTAAGAGTAAAGAGACTAGTTTCACACACCTAAAATAGACTTCCTAGCTTCTTTCCATCCTAAGATCCCTCCTCTCATCTGCTCTATTCCTACTTTTTGGTTCCTGTTTATTGAACATTTTGTCCTGCTTTATATCTTACCACCTTGTAACCACCAAGTGGCAGATGCTACTGTGATTCCATCCTGACCTCCCTGGGAATGAAACCTCACCAGTGTGTCCTGGAGCCTCACCTCTCCAGAGCTCTGCCCCACCAGGGAAAGATAGAATCAGGCTGGGGGTATGGATTGATCTGTCAACATCCATGTCCAGTGGAGAAGCAATTACAGAATACAGACCTCCCACCTTTTGCACCCCAAAAAGAATTTTGGTTCATACTCCCAGAGGGGTATAAATGTGAGGGGAAGATGACTAGAGGTTTTGAACCCCAATTACATCAAGACCCAGAGAGAGAAGAGGGGAAAAGGAAAGACATTCAGAAGTAGCAATAGCTGTAGGTGTGACTTAGAAAAGAAGAGAAGGTAGGACTATAGAAAAAAAGGATATATATATATATATATATATATATATATATTATACATATGTATATGTAAAAAACAATTCATATCTGTGACCTTGGGAGAACCACTACAGTTTCCAGTGGAGGGAATGGTGTGGAATTATACTCCTGTTGTCTTATAATTTTGTAAATCAACATAAAATCACTAATAAAGGAGAGACCAGTTCCCTCTGACTGTTGTCCAGCCTTTGATTTTATGACCATTTTTTTCTCACTGTGTGGAAAAAAAAATACCAAGAACTTCCCAGGAACTAAAATCTGAAAGGAAATCTGCTCTGAGGAAGCCTCCTCCCTACCCCCTTCCACTTCTCTGCTGTTCTACCAGATGCTCCCCAGCCAGGCTCCAGCAAGAACCTCTCAGTGGAGCTTGGGCCCATCCCAGCACACAGTACCCAAAGCAGGGATTTATAAAGCTCTCCCCTCACCCCAAAGGTCTTTAATATCATCCTGGCAAAGCAGGTCCCATGAATCATTGGCTTTCCTGTTGCTACATTCAACAGGGGCAGAGAGACTAACTAATCAAAGTCTGTTTTGTTTTTTTTTCCATAGAGGAGAGAGAAATTACTCTAGTAAGCCAACGTGGTTACAGGGAAAGAACATGAAACCAGGTCCCAGTGCTGATTCTGTGATTAGGTCATGCGTTTTTCCATAGGTTAGCTATGAGGACATCTCTCCACCTCTCAAAGCAGACTTAGAGACAGAACACACCATCTCTCCAGAATAGGTTAGCTATGAGGACATCTCTCCACCTCTCAAAGCAGACTTAGAGCCAGAACGCACCGTCTCTCCAGAATAGGTTAGCTATGAGGACATCTCTCCACCTCTCAAAGCAGACTTAGAGCCAGAACACACCGTCTCTCCAGAATAGGTTAGCTATGAGGACATCTCTCCACCTCTCAAAGCAGACTTAGAGCCAGAACACACCGTCTCTCCAGAATAGGTTAGCTATGAGGACATCTCTCCACCTCTCAAAGCAGACTTAGAGCCAGAACACACCGTCTCTTCAGAATAGGTTAGCTATGAGGACATCTCTCCACCTCTCAAAGCAGACTTAGAGCCAGAACACACCGTCTCTTCAGAATAGGTTAGCTATGAGGACATCTCTCCACCTCTCAAAGCAGACTTAGAGACAAAATACATCGTCTCTTCGGAACGCTAAGGCACTTGAGTGAAAATGATGTATGTCATCCCTGCCCAGGGATGACAAGATCTGGCAAAACAAGGTTTAAAAAACTTTCAAGTCCACTTCATTTCCTCCCCCCCCCCCCCCCCCACCAACCATGGGATTCAAGCAGGACAAAGCCACAGAGTTTGTCTTGTAGCCTTTGGTTGGAGAATACTTCAGGGGATATTGTCAAGAAAGCACTTGTTTTTAACAACTTCCTCTCTCTTTTCTCCATTTTTTTCTCTTTCTCTTTTCCTTCTCTCCCTCTCTCCCTCTTTCCGGTAATGTAGGCAGAAAGATTTCCAAAGAGTTTCTGTGTGTATCCTTCAACCTTCTCTGTTTCTCTTTGAGTCTCTGAGATGCCTGATGCCACTGAAGAAAGAGATTCCCTGAATTACTCTAGCTGTTCTGAGAGTTAGAGAGGGGGACTATTATCCTGGATTGGAGAATATCTGGATGTACAAATATGTGCTTCTAAATCATCATCATTATGATTATATTGCCTTGGGCATGTGAGTTCTTTTTACTGTGAAAGTCCTTTGGTAAACGTGGGCCTTGAAGTTCAAGTATATGACAGGGAAGGCGAGGAGAGATTGTCATCTCTTAGCTACCAGCTGCTCTGGGAAGAGCACAATCAGAGAGCAACGGGACATATGGACACAACTGGAGAGTGTACCAACCATTACCCTCATGCGGTCACAGCAGAGAGTTTGTGTTTAGTCCTGTTCATTAGTCAGGATCTGTATCAGCAGGGCAATGGCTTCCATGGCCCCACCTCTACTCCCAGTGACCCAATGAACAACTTAAGTTCCGTGTGGTCGCACTTATGTGTGGTGCATACAGGAACAAAAGATTGAGCTAGACGAAACATTAATGGGCATTTCGAACATAGGATCAAATTAATATTTGCAGAAGGTAAGGGGGAAGGAGGTTTTAAAAAAAGGTTAGTTTTATGGTGAAGGATAGAATTAAATTTTTTTTTTTTTTTAAATTTTCACCAGAGTTCTTTCTGGGGCTCAGTGCTTACTTGACAAACCCACTGCACCTGACAGACAGTTTCTTTTCCTTTTATTTAAATTCTTCTTTTTTGGGGTAGAGAAAAAGAGAAATTGATAGAGAAGGGAGAGATAGGGAGAGAAAAAGAGAAACACCAGTATATTGCTTCACTACTTGCGAAGCTTCTCCCTGGAGGTGGGAACCAGGGACTTAAACCCGGGTCCTTGTGCTCTGTAATGTGTGTGCTCAATGAGGTACCTCACCTCCAGGCCCCAGAATTGATTTTTTTAAGAAAATGGTTAGTGATTAAATAATGATTAACAAGATTTTAAGATAACAGGGGTACAGTCCCACATCCTTCCAGAGTTCTATGTCCCACTCCTTTTATTGGAAGCTTCCTTGTTCTTCACTCTTTTGGGAGTATGGAGAACAGAACTGAATATTTAATGGAAAGTTAATATCATATATGAAGACAATGGTATACCACGATATATACCTGACAGGTGAAATTATAATACTGTGTGACATCAGTAAACTTTTTGAGAAGATAGCTCTGACTGATGTGAGAGCCACTACGATGACATCAAAGCAGGGGTTTTGTGGAATTTGTTTCATAACACATTGTATTTGACTGCAAACTGTAGTTTCTTTTTCTTTTTTTACTACCTTCAGGATTATTGCTGGGCCTCAGTGCTGGCACTATGAATTTACTGCTCCTGTTGGCAATATTTCTTCTTTTCTAAATTTTTTTTTTATATAGGACAGAGAGAAATTGAGAGAGGACAGGGAGACAGAGAAAGAGAGAGAAAGATACCGGCAGACCTGCTTCACCGATTGTGAAGTGGACCCACTGCAGGTGGGGAGCCGAAGCTTGAATCCGGGTCTTTGCGATTGGTAATATGTGCGATTAGCCAGGTGTGCTGCTGTCCTGGTACCCCAAACTGTAGTTTCTAATGTGACTTTCCTTTAAAAAAAGAGATTCAATTTATTTTATGTTGGTGTCCCTGGGGCTTCACCCATGTGTAACTTTATTATTTTAGGCTGACTTTTATAGATAAAGAGACAGAGAGGGAGAGGGAGCAGGAGAGGGAGAGAGAGACCACAGCCCCCAAGCTTTCCCTGCTATCCTTGTCCTCTCATACAATGCAGGAGGGTAGAGTCTGGCTTGTCTCCACGGCCAGGCAGATGCCTTCCCAGATGAGGTATCCCACCACTCCCTCCCCTATGTGACTTCCTAATTACCTTCCTGATATCTAGGGTTAGTGGCAAGTACAGTTAAAGAAAGCATTTTCTTGAGAGCAAACGTGCCAATATTGACGTTATCAAGATGCACACATAATTCACTGGCTGAGCCCCTGTTATACACTAACTACTCAGTGCTGAGTACACTGAGTCTTCATGGCTAAGTTATTTTCTTTTTATTAATAGTAGTAAGCTCACATTGACTAACAAAGTTATGAGATAACAGGGCTATAATTCCACACCATGCCCACCACTAGAGTTCTTGTCCTCATCCCCTCCATTAGAAACTGCATGAGTTCTACCAAGATAACAGATATGGGCTGAGTGTTATTTCTATAACTATGTTTCTATATTTATATTTTGCCCATCGTTTCTGTAATCCTGCCTTCTTTTCCTTTCTAGGTGACATCTATACCTGTTACTATTTCTGAGTGTCCCTCCTTTTTTCCTCTTCTGTCTGCAGGTCCTGATGGAATTGGGGTTCAGAGCCCTCTGATCATCTTCCTCTATCATTCCCTCCCCTATGGGAATATGGACCAAAATTCTTTTTGGAGTGCAGAAAAAGGTGAAAGTTCTGGCTTCTATAACTGCTTCTCTGCTGAACATGGGCGTTGGCAGGTGGAGCCATCCCCCCAGCCTGTTTCTATTTCTCCCTAGTGGGGCAGGGCTCTGGGGAGGTGACGTCCCAGCACACATCGGTGAGGGCGTCTGCATGGTCAAGTGCTAACAGATAGATGTGTGAACGATAGTTCCAGGCAGACCACAGCGTTGCAACTTCATGAAACACAACAAAAGCCACTTAGAGTTTTTTCTCTTTGAAGACTCAGGCAATTCCACCAGCTCGCATGGTCAGGTGGGGTCTGAGCTGCCGGGCCTCAGGCCTGTGCGGGCTCTAAACCCCCTCTCTGGCCCTCCTCACCCATCATCTCCTCCCTCCGACAGTTCATGTTTCTTGCTCCCCTTTCTGAAGCCTCTCCTCCCTCAGCGCACCTCCACGTCCTCACCGGCTCCTCACACCCCAGCCCACCAGCCTGCTTTTGACTCCCACAGATCTTCTGAAATTGCTTTCTCAAATGTCACCAGTGTCACCAGCTGCTGACTCAGTCCTCCCTTTCCAGACTCCTCTGCAGCCCTAGACAGTGTCCCCTCTGCCCTGTCCCCCACTCTTGTGGGGCAGGTACAGTGCTGCCCTCTGAGGCTTCTCTTCACCTCTCTGCGGCTTCCTTCTGCCTTCTTCAGGGTCGTCCCCCAGGGGAGCATTCTTGAAGGCTGGCTGCTCTCCTTTTCATGGGGGACGTGGGTATTTCCTGGACTCCCAGGACTATATGTGGGATTCTGATAAAGAAAATTCCTCCTCTAGACCCAGTGGGTCCCACAACCCCAGTCTTGGGCGTCAACTTGGTAACACCAAGCTTTGGAACTCACTGCATCCTCCAGCTTAATGCTTTTATTCAGTGTCCAGATCATCTACTCTTCCGGATTTTCTGGTGGTGGATATACAACCTTCTTTTTTTTTCTTTTCCTCTTTTCTCCCTCCATCTTTTCTTTCTTTCTTTCTTTCTTTCTTTCTTTCTTTCTTTCTTTCTTTCCTTCCTTCCTTCCTTCCTTCCTTCCTTCCTTCCTTTCTTCTTTCCTTCTCTCTTTCTTTTTTTCTTTCTTCACTTTTTTCTTTTTTCCTTCCAGGGTTATCTTTGGGAGTCAGTGCCAGCGCTATGAATCCACTATTCCTGGTGGACATTTTTTTTCTCTTCATTTTATTCAATAGGACAGAGAGAAATTGAGAGGGGGGGGGGAATCAGAGAGGGAGAAAGATAGACACTTGAAGACCCGCTTTACCACTTGTGAAGCAACCCCACTGCAGGTGGGGAGCCGGGGGCTTGAGCCCAGATCCTTGCACGGGTCCTTACACTTTGTACTATGTGTGCTTAGCCAGCTGTGCCACCGCCCAGTCCCCACTTATGCCTCTCTTCCCTGCGCAAAGTTATTATAACAACTGCTGCATACACACTGCAGGAAGGGAATACCACACAGCCCCTTTGCTCTGGATGGATATCTATGGTGAGATGAAGAGACAGCCTGCCAGCACCTCAGATTCAGGCACTTGTAAATCAGGGCTTAGGCAATCATTAATTTGACCTGTAATTACGCCCTGCCTCGCCTGCCTTTGCTAGCTCGCTGTGGTAGGCAGAGCCCTAAGCTAACACCCCACCTCACTCCGAGACTTCCCCCCTCCTAATCTCCACAGGTGTCTGTCTTTGTGTGGACTTCCAGCCTGGCTTAGGGGAAGCAGAAGCATCCTGTCAGAGGCCTGGAGAATATAATTAAAGTTCTGTTTCTAAATCCGCTATTGACACGTGGTGAATGAGGACAACACAAGCTGCCTCGCTCTCTGGGAGCTCATTATGAAGTTCCTTAGAGAGGACACTTGAAGCTACTTGTCACCAGCCTCTGCAAAGCAAGCTACAAGGATTCTATGTCTTTGCAGGATGGCCAGCTACTCGGCACCTCTTTCCCGTTGCAGGTGGTGGTCATGGGGGGTGGGGGTGGGTGGGCTGTCCTCAAGTCATTTCACTCAGGGCACAGTTCCCAGGTCTGACAGCCAGTGAGTGAACAGATAGCAG
This sequence comes from Erinaceus europaeus, assembly GCF_950295315.1. Classification (NCBI taxonomy): domain Eukaryota; kingdom Metazoa; phylum Chordata; class Mammalia; order Eulipotyphla; family Erinaceidae; genus Erinaceus; species Erinaceus europaeus. Next base: position 121,801,806 of record NC_080170.1, read on the forward strand.
TGGGGAAGCTGCATGAGCATTTTTTTTTTTTTTTTGGCCAGGAACCACAATTCTTTTAGATAGGAGACAATTTTTTTCAAATCTTATTTAAATGAGTACTTCCTTCTTGCTTCTAAAGACAATTTGGGTATGAATGTATATATTCATATATTTGATTGAGACAGAGAGAAACCAAAAGGGAAGGGGAGAGATAGAGAGAGAGAGAGAGAGAGAGAGAGAGAGAGAGAAAGAGAGAGAGAGAGAAGGGAAGATAAAGACACAGAGAGTAAGGAAGGGAAGGAAGGAAGAAATCAGATACCTCTGGGTGGATATCATCTTTGAAACGTGCAAGATTCATTCCAAATGTTCTGTTTTGTTCCAACTATTAGTTGCTTCCCTTTTCACACTTTTGCTTGCATATGTATGAGTCTTACAAAAATACAACTTGAGCTCTAAGACATTTGAGTCAAACTCCTCATGACAGTTCACCTGGGGGCAGCACAGCTGATTTCTCCTCTGTCCTGAAAAGCAGCGGAGTGTTCCCAGTAGCTTCCTAATGCAACGGCTGGATCAGAGGAAGGCGCTTCATGGCCTGACCGCGACAGGAATAGGCAATATAGCTGTCAATAATTTTTCAGCCCAGCTTCAGGCAGGCTGGTCGCCATCCAACCACATTTTTAGATGCTCATCAAGGCGTCCTTCCAAACCCTCTCACAAAGCCACCTTGGGAGAGCCCGGGAGTCTGGAGGGAGCTGTCTGAGAGAGAGCAACCTTCCCCTTCATCTCCTCTCACATTGCTATTTTGCGCCTTCACCTCCATTTAAGCCAGGCTGGGTCACACACACACACACATGCACACACACACACATGCACGGCTGCCCTCCTCGCTGCTCCTTCACAGGCCAGAGAGATAAGCCTGCGAGAGCCTCCTTCCCTCTGGACCTTGCCGACACCTGTCCAGCTTTCCTCAGTACATCACAGCCTCTGCCTGATGACTGAGTTATTGCTCCCACTTTTTTTTTTTTAACATCTCAGGTGCCATATGTTCTGCTCCACATGATTCCTACAAGCCCTGAAGACAAGGCTTTCTCAATATGGGGGGAAGTCAGCTGGCGGGATTGTTAAAAATGCAGGTTTCCAAGCCTCCCTGTACAGTGAATTAAGTCCACAGAGTACTAAGTGCAAGGATCCAGGTTCAAGCCCCCTGCTCCCCACCTGGAAGGTGGAAGCTTCACAAGCGGTAAAGCAGGTCTGCAGGTCTCTCTCTCTCTCTCTGTCCCTCCTCACTCATTTTCTTTCTGTCCTATTGAAGAAAACGAAAAAAAAATGGCCACCAGGAGTAGTGGATTCTCAGTGCCAGCATCAAGCCCCGAGATAACCCTGGAGGTAAATATATATATATATATTCACAAGGAGGTCACAAACTTGTTACTTTGTGAGCCTGTGAGTTCTGGGATACCACTGTAGACTGAATGCTTGTCTTTTCCTCAGTGTTGACGCTGGAATCCCCAAGGTGAAGGTCTTACAAGGTGGGGGTCTTTGGGAGGGGGTGGTCTAGATGAGCTCAGGGGGTGGGGACTTGATGATGGAATTAGTGTTGGCTGATTGGGAAAGGCCACCCCCCACCCCCATAAAGGTATACCTTCTAAGGCCCTTGCACAGGACACAGCGTGAGCTAGGTGCTAATGGGGACAACTTCTGGCTTCTCTCCATCTCGACCCCTCCCCCCTTTCCCCATCCATTCATTTTTTCCCCTTCAGTTTCTCTTCTTTCTCTCTCTCTCTTTTTTTAAAGTAATCATTTCATAAATAATCAGGATAGAGACAGAGAAATGGAGAGGGGAGGAGGAGATAGAAAGGCAGAGAGACAGAGAGACACCTGCAGCCCTGTTTCACCACTTGAGAAGCTTTTCCCCTGTAGGTGGGGACCAGGGGTTTGAACCCAGGTCCTTGTGCATTGAAATGTATGTGCTTAACCATAGGTACCACTACCTGGCCCCATCCCCCCTTTTTTCAGATAGAGACAGGAGATGTTGAGAGGAGGAGCGGGGGAGAGGGAGAGGGAGAGGGAGAGAGAGAGGGAGAGGGAGAGGGAGAGGGAGAGGGAGAGGGAGAGGGAGAGGGAGAGGGAGAGACATCTGCAACACTGCTGTGCTGTTTGTGAAGCTCCCCCACCCCATGCCGTAACACCGGGGGCTTGAACTTAGGTCCTTGCACATTGTAATGTGTATCCTCTACCAGGTGTGCCACTGCCTGCTCCCCTCCTCCCTGTCATTCCTTCTTACTTTGCCCTACAGGCAACAGAAATAAACAACACATGCCACCTCCAGGGAGGACACAGCCCTCAGTGCTGACAAGGCAATTTCCACCTGTGAGACAAATGTCTTTTTCCCTTCCACTTTGAATTTGCTCACCGCCTTGTGCACGAACTGACCCTGCCCATGTGGAAGACGACCCCTGCACAGCATTCTGTACTAGGTTCCTGAGGGAGAAGGTGACATCAGAAAGAAGCAGGTCGCCAAGCATCCGAGCTGGCTCTGACCTGCCTTGCTTCTTCCCCCCCATCCCCACCCCCCAGCTGCCAAGCCAAGGGAAAGGCACAGTGTTGGCCAACACAGGGTGGAGGGGGTGTGAGCGTTCGCTGATATTTGCCAGATGCTTTGAAGAGCAAAAACGCGATAATTATCAAGTACAAAACCTCCTACAGCTCTCTGGAAAATTAGGGATAAATGGGCAGGAAATAGAAATGTTTGTGACAGGAAGCCAGGAGCTGAGGTGGCTTCACCTGGGGCAAGTCAGGAACTCACTTGTCTTTGGAAACTCACTCGATTCTTCCTTGAGCTCACGGGGTAATATTGGGGGTGGGGGTGGGGGTGGCGGGGAGGTTGAGAAGGCAGCTGTCTTAGAGGTCCATGCTGTTGAGCAGCTCTGTCTCAGGCTCCTCTCACTCCCAGGGAGGAAGTGTGTCTGGAGCATGGAGCAAGATGGCCGCCCTAAGAAACGCCCACAGGAGGCTGCACTGAGTTGTTTTTTTCTTCCCCTCTCATCCTATTTCTGCTCTCTGGATGGTCACTCAAATGGTCCTGTGCCCTCAAAGAAGAGTCACCTGATTCATGGTTCCTTGGATTCTTGTTCCTGCTTCTAATTTCTTCCTTAATTTCCTCTTTGACCCAACCACTGTTAACTTGTGTACTGTTGAGTTTCCATATGTTTTTTTTTTTTTTTTTTTTCTTTTTCTAATTTTCTGTTTGTTGTTAAGTGTTTAATTCCACTGTGGTCTGAGGAGATGCTGGGGAGGATTTCAGTGCTCTTGAATGTGTTGACACTGTTTTTGGTGGCATAACATATGGCTTCTCTTTGAGACTGTCCCATGTAGACTCAAAAAGAATGTATATTCTAGTTTCTTGGGGTGAAGGACTCTGAAAATACCTAACACTTCTAGTCTATCTATCTCTTCAGTTAGTTCTCTGGGATGCATTGGATCGACCTTCCCGTGGTGCATCCCGTGAGTCCCCATTCATTGGGGAAACTGACGATCCTTCCTAGCCGACTGAATCCACATGGACCCCAGTCACTTTCAAAGCCAGCAACAAGCAGCTCCTGACAGCTTTCAACCTGACCTGTTGACTGGCTACGGAAGAAGGGCAAACGCTAGAAGAAGAAGTTAGTTCTCTTGTTTCTTTATTGACTTTCTGCCTAGATGATCTGTCAGTTTGAAAGAGTGGGGTCTTAGATCTGGATGGTGGTACGTCTGGTTGAGCACATGTGTTAACAATGCTCAAGGAACCCGGTTTGAGTCCCCTGACTCCACCTCCAGGGGGAAAGCTTTGTGAGTGGTGAAGCAGGGCTGCCGGTGTCTCCCCACTCTCTTTTCAATATCTTTAGCTATTTATTATTGGATAGAGACAGAGAGAAAGTGGGAGGGGAAGAGGAGATAAAGAGGGAGAGAGACGGAGAGACACCTGCAGCTTTGCTACACCACTAGTGAAGCTTTCCCTGTGCAGGTGGGGACCGGGGGCTCGAACATGAGTCCTTGCACACTGTAATGTGAGCACTTAGCCAGGTGTGCCTCCCTCTCTCTCTTTCTATATTCCCCTTCCCTCTTGATTTCTGGCTGTATCTGTCCAATCAATAAACAAACACATTAAAGAAAATAGAGAGAGAGAGAGAGAGAGAGAGAAGAGAGAAGAGAAGAGAGAGAGAGAATGGGTTGTTGAAGTCTTCTACTATTCCTGCATTGCTATTAATGTATTTTTGTTGCTCCTTCAGTAGATGTCCTTCAGATGATGTATTTAGCTGGACCCTCATTGGCTGTGTGAATGTTAATAACTGTCAGGTCCTCCTGGTTGACTACTGCTCCTGTTTCTAAACTTGAGTCTTCTCATCTCAAAAATACAGACCTTCCCTGGGTCATGTGGAGCCACTGGGACGCAGTGATCTCTGGTGACAGTTACACAGCACATACTGACCTGACCCAAGGTGCTGGGCAGGGAGGTCTGTGTCCACTGCCCTCTCACCTGTCACAGTGCAAGCCGTTTTTTTTTTTTTTCTTCCAGGTTTATCTCTGCCAGCGCTATGAATCCATGCCTCTTGGCAGCCAGTTTTTTGCCCCATTTTTTTTCTTTCTATATTATTTTTACTTGACAGGATAGAGAGAAAGTGAGAGGAAATGGGATAAAGGGAGAGAGGAAGATTGACACCAGCAGACCTGCTTTACCACTTGTGAAGCGTCCTCTCTGCAGGTGTGGAGCTGGGTGCTCAAGCCCAGATCCTTGCACTTGGTGATGTATGTGCTTAACCAGACATGCCACTGCCTGCTCCACCCCCTTCATGGGAATTCTCTCAGCAAACATTTTCTGGCTAAGGGTGGTGGTGAAATTCATGTATCAATGACTGTTTTGCAAAGCATTATTCTTCCCCAGCTAAATGCTTTGGGGAAAACAAACAAACAAAGAACTTGAAACTTTTTCCAACACATCTTTCTCTTATTTTGAAAGACAGAGAAAAATTCTGGGCCCTCCTAGGCAGGGTGCATTTGTTTTGTGTTAGGTAGCTTGTTCTCTCAGAAGCTGTGATGGAACGGGACTCACCTGGTGCCCTCATAGCCAGGAAACAGATGACACTGGTCTCAAAGTCTGAAAACAGTCATAAAACTGCTGTGAAACTAGGATGGTGGGCCAGGGATCCCTGTCACACACCCCAAGACACAGCATGGACATCTATAAGAAAAAGTGCATCTGAGTCAATGATTCAAACTCCTTCTCTGGTTTTCAAGGTTCACTGGCCATTGAGCTAGGTCTAGAAGGGTATCACCCTTTCTGGGTGAGTGTGTTGGGCTCCTTAGGGTCTATCCCCAGGAGAGGAATTACAGGATCATAGGGTAGGTCCATTTCTAGCCTTCTGAGAGTTCTCCAGACTGCTCTCCTCAGGGGTTGGACCAATTTACATTCCCACCAGCAGTGCAGGAGGGTTCTTTTTCAGCTGGAAAAGATTTCCTCATGACACACATGACAGACCTCCTTCCTTAGATGCACCTGTGGATGGAGCAGGCATGGCCGGTGTGAGTGTCATCAGCTCTTTCCTTAGTCAGCGATGTTTCTGAACCCATGGCCTCCTTGCTATAGGTAGTCTTCCTTCCTTCCTTCCTTCCTTCCTTCCTTCCTTCCTTCCTTCCTTCCTTCCTTCTTTCTTTCTTTCTTTCTTTCTTTCTTTCTTTCTTTCTTTCTTTCTTTCTTCCTTTCTTTCCCAGACCACTGTTCATCTCTGGCTTATGGTGGTACGGGGGATTGAACCTGGGGCTTTGGAGCCTCAGGCATGAGAGTCTCTTTGCAGAACCATATGCTATCTACCCCTCCGCCTGCTGTAGGTAGTCTTTTGTGTTTCACAATCCTTCTCTAGTTGGATGCAAGTCTTAGCTTGGTGTTTTACTAATTGATAGAGAGCTTTGATGACTGAAAAGTTCATTGCACCTTAAGCTCTCCCACTGGACACTTAAAAAGCAGAGGCTGTGTTTTGCCAAAGGCAATGAACTTAACATCCTCTGCAGTGATCAGAGAGTGGCTTGGGGACTCAAAGAAGCTTCTTTGTCTGCTTGTAATGCTCTTGTTAATGTTGCTTTCTTGATGAGATTTGAAAAATAATATGATCAGGCATCTGATCAGAGAATGGCTTAGAGGAGTATGCAGCAGCCTGGAAACTTCAGTGAGTTGGCCCTCCTGTTTTTTTTTTGGTTCTTTTTCTTGCCCAGGTGTTGTGTGTGCCTGATCTTACCTCTCTCAGACTCCTTCCCCAGCCCCATCAGATAGACAGAGAGGGAGAAACACCCCAGCCCAATCAGATAGACCTAGTGGAAGAGACACCCCAGCCCTGGAGCTTGGTGTCATGGCACTTCCTGTGTGTTGTCAGGGAGAAAACCTAGACGATGTGTGACATGGACATGCGCCCCAGTAATAAGCCTGGTGGAAATTTTTTTAAAAGTGCAGGGGAGTCGGGCGGTAGCGCAGTGGGTTAAGCGCATGTGGTGCAAAGCACAAGGATCGGCGTTAGGATCTTGCTGGAGCCCCCGGCTCCCCACCTGCAGGGGAGTCGCTTCACAGGCGGTGAAGCAGGTCTGCAGGTGTCTATCTTTCTCTCCTCCTCTCTGTCTTCCCCTCCTGTCTCCATTTCTCTTTGTCCTATCCAACAACACCAATAACCACAACAATGTTAAAACAAGGGCAGCAAAAGGGAAAATAAATAAATATAAAAAAATTAAAGAAAAAAGTACAGCTCCCTCAGTGATCCACGTTAATGCTGCCACTGCGATTTGTACATTTGCATCCTTGCCACTCTACTCTGGCATTTTGAGGCTGTGCTTGGGTTCCAACCAGGAGACCTCGCCCTCACACTGTATGACCACAAAAGTCTGCATCCTCCCTCCCGGTGACTATTATTTTTTTAAACCCGGTATTAAGATACAGCCCTTATGGCAAACAGGACTGAGAGTTCTTAAACACAGAAATATGGAAATATCTTCTGATCCAGCAACACCACTCCTAGGCGCTTACCCAAAGGACATGAAAACACTAATTCGAAGGGACATATGCAGCCCTATGTTCATGGCTGAATTATTCACAGTGACCAAGGTGTGGAAATGACTAAAATGCCCATCAACAGATGACTCGGTCAAGAAGTTATGGGACATATAGTCAATGGAGGACTGCTGCGCAGTGACGAAGAAGGGTGTGGTGTCCCCTGGGGTGTGTCTGGAGGTGACCATGCTTAGTGAAGAGAGTGAGGAAGGGAACACAACCACTGGATGATTTCACTCCTGTGTGGAATCTCCAGGATTGAAACTCATGAACTTGCAAAACAAAACAAAACTAAACAAAAAACTACAACAGCAGCAGCAAAACATAACCAAGTTGTCTCCCAGACTTTGTGGGAACTATGGTTTCATTGGTGGGGGTGGGATGTGGGGGACAGAACTTTGGTCATCTGCAGTGTGAAATGACACCCCTGTAATCTTAAAACCTTGTAAACCATTATTAAACCACAAGTTGAAATTACATTAAGAAAGACGAAGAACATGATATAACTTCTGAGAAGCAAATAATAAATTCACCCATGCATGGATGCATCCACCCATCCATCCATCCATCCATCCATCCATCCATCCATCCATCCACTCATTCATCCACGCATCCATCCACTCATCTGTTTATCTATCTTTCCATCTACCATCCATCCACCAACTCATTCTGTATTTCTAGAGCTGGTAAAGAGAAGTTGGTGTGCTTATATTCAGACAGACATTGGAGTAGAGAGCAGGTGAGGGGAATAAAGGGAGGTGTGACCTAGAAAGGAAGGGAAGGCAGGACCTTGGGAGAACCAGGGCAGTTTCCAGTGGAGGGAAGGGGGACACAGTACTCTGGTGGTAGGAAAGGTGTGGAATTACACCCCTGTGTCTTGTAATTTTGCAAATCAATATTAAATCACTACTTAAAAGAAAAGAGAGAGCAGAAACCACCAGCTCATCCAGGTGACCCAGGACCTGTGGTTCCCACATGAGCACCTTGTGTCTTTCCCAAGAAGTGGAGATCTTTGTGGGAAGACTGTGAGCTTTCGGGCCCATGCAGCTGTGCTGAACCTACCAAGGATGCAGGCCCCGCACCAGACCTGCGTGCCAAGACCCTTTTAACAGGCATCGAGAAGGAGAGCGAGCAGCTGAGAGGTGAGAGGCCAGAATCCAGCCCTGTGGGAGGCTGGGTCTCAGCACCAGCCAAAAGAAAGGAAAAGCAGCAACATTAACAGGGAATCAGAGGGCTGGGAAGACAGCACAGAGGTTCTGCAAAAGACTCTCCTGCCTGAGGCTCTGAGGTCCCAGGTTCAGCCCCGCCCCCCCATCATCCAGAATTTAGCAGGGCTCTGGTGTCTCTGTCTCTCTCTCTGTGTTTCTCTGTATCTTGTTAAACTAAAGTAACTAAAATGTTAAAAATAACAGGGAAGCAGAGAGGAAATTCTGCTTTCCGAGTTGGTAGCTGTCATAAACTCACTCTCCTGGACTCTGCTCCTCTGAGAAGGGTGAATGCTCAGTGTCTCAAGTCTGCTCTGGCTTCTCCTGAGGGTGTGATGGATGGAACAGGCTTCCCCAGAACAGGGGGAAGGGTGCTCTCCTAAACACACACACACACACACACACACACACACACACACACACACACACACACACACACACACGAATGTACACATGCTTAAATACTCCCGGGCATGTCCACACATGCACACGCTCACACATTCACACACACATGTTCTCACATGGTCAGGCTCCTACACCGGCACATGCAGATACTCACACGCCCCACTCACATGTGATCACGCACATGCATGTAAGCTCACACATGCACTGACAGGCTCCCACATGCTCTCCAGGGTGCAGGCACATGACTTTGCACACAGCTCAGAGTCTATGCCCCACACTTAATCTGATGGTGGAGGGGAGACTAGGTTGGGAGAGTTATGTGGAAAACTGAGAGGTGTTACACTTGTGCCAACTACTGTATTTTACTGTTGGCTGTAAACCACTAATCCACAAATAAACAATGAAATAGATATGTGCATGTGTATATATACATACACACACACACGTGTGTGTGTGTGTGTGTGTGTGTGTGTATCGAAAAACTGTGGTCTGCCTAAGAAGTTCTCTTCTGCTTCTGGGGGGGGAACACCCCCCCCTGGAAGTTCAGACCCCACCCCCCACCCCCCACCCCCCAAGTAAGGCCCCGCCTAGCTTCTCTCTGCTGGTCTGGGGACAGGTACCTGGGATGAGGGAGAGTGTTGATTGGCCCCCTGGCCCCCTCGTACCTACCCACGCCTGTGTGGCCTCCAGGAATTTTAGGGAGGAAATGGCTTCTTAGAAAGTAAACAAGGACAGGGAGTTCTTTTATACAAACATTCTGGGAGGCACTCCACACCCTCCTCCCTCCTGGTGCTGGATCCCCTGTCTGTTCTCTCTGCTGGAGCTCTCTGCTTCCCCAGAAGGGGGCCTGCATCCAGGCAGGGGGGACTGCCCTCCTCAGCAGGAGGGGGGCAGAATCCAGAGAAAGCGAGCCCATCAGAAGCACATTAAGACAACCCAGGTGATATTTAGTTTCACTTCCTGACTGCCCTGTGGCCGCTTTCTGAGAAGCTGGACATTGTAGGCAGAAGCTTCACAAATAGTGAAGCAGGTCTACATCTCTCTCCCCACCCCCTCCTCCTCCTCATCTCCTTGTCTCCTTTCAATTTCACTCTGTCTCTATCCAGTAAATAAATAATAAAATATTTTGGGGCAGAGGAGATAGCATAATGGTTATGCAAAGAGACTCTCATACTTGAGACTCCCAGGTTCAATCTCCCACATCACCATAAGCCAGAGTTGAGCGGGGGGCCTGGTTAAACAAAAATTTCAGAAAAGACTGAACATTCTTTTTAAAATAACGTTCTTTTTAAAAATAACTTAAATTTTTTTTGTTTTATTTCTTATTGGATAGAAATAGAGAAAAATTGAGGGGGGAGAGATAGAGAGACACCTGCAGCCCAGCTTTACCACTCGTGAAGCTTTTCCCCTGCAGGCGGGGATCAGGAACTTGAACCTGGGTCCCTGTACACTGTAATGTGAGTGCTTAACCAGGTGCACCATTGCCTGGACCTTTTAGAATATTCTTTGATCCTCTGTGACCTAGTGACATAGTGACACACGCTTGCAGGTGAGGAGAATGGCAGCCTCACTTGATCCCGTGTGGTCCCCTGTTCAAATCCCTAATGGTCTCCCAGGGAAAGGAAACCTCTAGAATATTCCAGCACTGCTGTGGCAGAATCATCTACCTGAGGGACAGGACAGCACAGGGGGACCTGACCCAAGGAGAACCCCAGTGACTGACCCAAGGGCGAGTCATCACAGCCCTTTGCGCTTTGAAGATGGGATGCCCAAAGCCAGCTGTGTCCTTCCTGAACCCTGTGCCCACCTTGACAGGGAAGGCTGGATTCAGGCAGGGTCAGAAGGCATCTTGGGGATGACACCCCAGTGCAAGCCATTCAGGAACCATAAAGCTCATTCTGTAGTCAGTCCAGACTGATGAAATGAAGAACAAACAGTGTTCTCTCCCCAGAAAGCATTGACTGGGCAGTGAAGATATAAAGGAGGACCAAATGTTTAATAATCAGGCACCCCAAAGTAGGAATAGAACAGATGGGAATAGTGATTTCAGGATGAAAAGAAGCTAGGAAGTTGATTTTAGGTATGTTTCTTGGGGCCCATGACTTTGGTAATTTTTGCTGGAGCTTGACAGCTAACATGGAGATGAACTAGAAATATTGTCTGGGAAGATGGTCAGAGTTAAGAATAGGATTTTCAACTACCAAGTTTCAGACACTACCATGATTCCATCCTGAACTCCCTGGGCAGATGACCTCACCAATGTGTCCCTCCCAGGACCCCACCTCCCCAGAGCCCTGCCCCACTAGGGAAAGATAGAAACAGGCTGAGGGGATGGATCCACCTGCCAATGCCCATGTCCAGTGGAGAAGCAATTATAGAAGTTAGAACTACCACCTTCTGCACCCCCAAAATACCTTTTTCCCATACTCCCACTGGGGGCAAAATGTTAGGTGAAGATTACCAGAGGGCTCTGAGCCCCAGTTCTATCAGGACCCAAAGAGAGAAGACAGAGAGAGAAAGGGAGATAGAGAGAGAGAGAGAGAGAGAGAGAGAGAAGAGAAAAGAGAGAAGAGATAGAGAGAAAAGGATACTTAGAAGTAGTAGGTATGACTAAGAAAGGGAGAGAAGGCAGGACCATAGAAAAAAGGGCAAATATATATAAATCTAGACAGTTACAGAAATAATATCAACCCATATTCGTGACCTTGGGAGAACCACTGCAGTTTCCAGTGGAGGGAGTGGGGACACAGAGCTCTGGGGGTGGGAATGGTGTGGAGTTATACCCCTGTTATCCCATAATTTTGTAAATCAATATGAAGTCAGTAATACAAAGAAGGAAAGAAAGACAAAGGAATGACAAGGCAGCAAGGATTCAGTCAGCTCTGCCCTAGCTCAGCCACCTGAGGTGAGGGAGTTGCTCCTTCTTCCTTCTCTTATCTGACCTGCCCCTTTGAAGTCTCAGCTCCTCTGTCCAAGGCCCTGACCAGAGCACTGGGGATGAATTCCTTGCACATTCAGCAAGCCTGCTTCTGTATCTTTTCTGCAAACATGCCAACTAGCCTTGGCTTTATCTTGTGCAAAGCTCATGGGCTTCACTCTGAGGCTGAGGCTGAGGGAGAAAAACAAAAAACAAACAAACAAACAAATGAAAAAAAATGAGGGGGAACTGACATCCAGCAAGGAGTTGGCAGGATGGGCTCCAGCCCCTCTGATAGCTCCCCTAACACCCCTGCTCTCCCTGGGGAGCCCACATCCTCTGAGAAGCCACCTTCCTCCTCCAGGTCCCAGAGACAATGAGAGACACAGCTAGAAAGAGAGACACAGCCTGTGTGGAGCAAGCATGAAGCCAACGTTACTGCTGGCTCTTTCTCCTGCCTGACCCAATTATCAGGTTGTGCTCTTCAGTTTAAGACACTAGATCAAACGGCAAGAGGCCCTTTGTACAGCTGCCAAGACGCCATCTGATAGCTCTCAGTGACTGTCCCGCCTGCTGGCAGTGCGGTCCCCTGTTCTCCTTCTGCTGGGTCTGCACATGGCGCTCAGCTCTCAGCACAAGACCGGGCGGAACCCATCAGGGCTGCTCGTGGATGGGGTCCAGGACTCCCAGTACTGCTTCAGTTAGAGGGGGAAGAGCGGAGGCTGATCCAATTACACCTCAGGGAGGACCTGAGGCCTCTGTCACACTCAGGACCCATCATCTTCACCGGGTATTTTAATGTGATACAGGCCTTTAAAAACAACAACATATATATATATATATATATATATATATATATATATATATATATATATATATATATATAATGTTATTTAATGTGATAGGACAGAAAGAAATGGAAAAGGATGGGGGAATAGAGAGTGAGACAGACAGAGAGACCTGTAGCACTGCTTCACCACTTGTGTGAAGTTTTTTCTAGTGGGAACCAGGGGCTTGAACCCGGGTCCTTGTGCATGGCCACATGTACCTCTGTCCCCCTTTTTAGGGGGTAAGACATATGTTGATTTTCTTGACGGAATGGGCTAAGAGGAGATATGTATCTCTATCTTTATCTCTATCTAATAGATATTTACAAAATTGTCCCTTTTATATGTGCACAAATGTTTTCTTTATTTTTTAATTTTTTTTGTATTAGTGACTTAATATTGATTTACAAAATTATAAGATAACAGGGGTGTAATTCCACACCATTCCCACCACCAGAATTCTGGGTTCCTATTCACTCCATTGGAAAACTGCAGTGGTTCTTCCAAGATTACAGATATGGGTTGATTATTATTTCTATAACTGCCTGTCTATACATATATATATATATATATATAGATATTTCCCATTTTTCCCATGGTCTTGCTTTTTCTTCCTAATTCACACCTGCACCTAGTACTACTTCCAAGTGTCCCTCCTTTTTTGATGCAGGATTTTTTTTTTTTTTTTACAAGGCTTGCAAGAGATCCATTCTGGGGAAAGGGAAGTGGGAGAGGATTTGGGGTAAAGGATTTGGAGTCTTCCAGGCCCCTGTGGCTGACCTAGCGTTTATTAGAGTTCCTATGGTGGGCTTCCTGAAACAATGACCATTCAGATCACATTTTCGGATGATGCACTGACAGCGTTTATGTTTTCATGCCTTTGGGCAGAGCTCTGGCTTCTGCAATCCAGTGGAACCAATGCTTTGGAAAAGTCCTCAGTCAGGGGCCAGGCAGCAGCACACACCTAGTTCAGCACACACATTACAGCACGCAAAGACTCGGCTTCAAGCCCTTAGCCCCCACCTGCAGAAGGGGAAGCCTTAGAAGTGGTAAAGCAGGGCTGCAGATGTCTCTCTGTCCCTTTCCCTCTCTATCTCTCCCTCCCTTCTTAATTTCTCTCTGTCCCTAATAAATAAGTTTGAAAAAAATAACAGTAACTAAAATGATACATTAAAAAAAAAAGTCCTAATTCACTCCCAAGACTTGTGATAAGCACTGAGGAAGCCATGACTTATGCTCCAGAGTTGGGGATTTGCGAGGAATTGGGGTAGGAAGGAGAGACCTCTGCTTAGTTGATGAAGAGCCCTGGGTTGGGTACAGCAATACTCACAGCCCTAAATCTATTCAGCCCATACTCTTTAGAGATTTATCAAGTTCAACCCTTTTGTTAGGAGGAGATCTATGCAGAAACTTGGAATGACTCTCCTTTCCCACCACTGAATGATTGGGTGTCCAAAGATAGGCCTTAGAGGCCATCACCCCCCAACCCCAATCTTCCCAAGGACCACTTCCCTTCAGCCTGAGGACAGGCACACTGCCTACTTGGTCTCTTCACTGGACTCCCAGGTTGCTCAGAGGTTCTGAAAAGCTTTGCTGCAGGGTTCCATCAACAAAACAAGAAAAGAGGGAGTCAGGTGGTAGCACAGCGAGTTAAGCACACAAGGCACAAAGTGCAAGGACCGGCATAAAGATCCTGGTTCGAGCCCCCGGCTCCCCACCTGCAGGGGAGTCACTTCACAATCGGTGAAGCAGGTCTGCAGGTGTCAATCTTTCTCTCCCCCTTTCTGTCTTCCCCTCCTCTCTCCATTTCTCTCTGTCCTGTCCAACAACGAAGACATCAATAACAACAACAATAATAATTACAACAATAAAACAACAAGGGCAAGAAAAGGGAATAAATATTTAAAAAAAAGATACAAAAAAAACCAAGAAAAGATAAGTGTTAGAAAGGATGTGGAGAAAGAGGAACTCTACTGCACTGCTGATGGGAGTGTAAACTGGCTTAAGCACTCTGGAGAACAGTGTGGAGAATCCTTGAACAAATCCAAATGGAAATGCCACATGACCCAGCAATTCTATTGCTAGGCATTTACCCAAAAGATACAATAACGCTGATTCGAAGGGATATATGCACCGCCATGCTTACAGTGACTTTATTCACAATAGCCAAAACTTGGAAACAACCAAGACACCCTTCCACAGATGACTCGATACAAAACTTATGGGACATATAATCAACAGAGTATTATGCAGAAGAAGAAAATGGGATGATATTGTATCCTTTGGGATAAAGTGGATGGAATTGGAGAAGGGGATGCTCAGTGAAGCAAGTTAGGAGGGTGAAGAACACTACAGGATGGCTTCACCCATATGCGGAATATAGAGAATTGAGTAGAGAATTGAGTATAGGAATGTGAAAAGAAGTCATCTTCTAAGACTGTGGGAGAACTAGAGTAGTAATCTGTGGGAGTGGGGATGGTGACGGGAATGGTGAAAACAATTACAAATTAAAAAGATAAAAGCTTCAGCTGCAGCTCTTCATTTATCTGTCTTCTTTCTTCACACCCAGGAACCCTCACCACATTTTCACCAGGACCCTCAGAGGCTGGCCCCACTGTTGTGTCATTTTCTAGACTCTTAAGAGACCCCAGAGTGCACAGATAAAATGAGGGGCTCGTTGGTGAGGTATGAACAACTGCTCACCCCTGTGAGGGGTACGAAGACGTTCTTTGTGTTGCTCTTGCAATGTTCCTGTGCTTATTTCAAAACAAAAAGTGAAAAAAAAGTCTTGGGAGTTAGGTAATTTTGAATTTTGATGCTTGCTTTAGCCCTTACTAGTTGATTGCAGACTAAGTGCTGTGCACAGCTAGCTACCCAGCCAGTCTTCACGATCTTATGAGGGAAGAAGATAGCATATATTTACTCCAACTGTACAGAGAAGCAGGGGACATGGAGGCTCAGATGGACTGAAGACCATAACGGAGAAGCCTGTGTTTGCATATAGATAGAGACAGAAGGAAAGAGGGAAGGACCAAGTCTTGTCCCAGAGTGGTTGGGCCAAGCTTGAACCTGGGTCCCACACATGGCAAAGCCGGCACAGCCACCTTGCGGACCCAGCTCTGACCATATGAAAGGACATGACATGTAAAATATAATTCCTTAACTAACTTTTAGATAATAGGTATACAAGGAGAATCAGTGAAGATTGGATATTCAGAACTCTTATCCCTACTTTAATATAATTCCGAGAGGAAATTTACATTATCTTAGAAATGTACTTTATTATATTAGTCACTTTGTTTCTCAGGATACTGAATATTTGCTATATTTCCTTCTCTTCATCCCATCAGACGTTAGTCTATAGGTCCATCCATCATCTACCCATCCCTCCCTTCTTCCATCTCTCCATCCATCCATCCATCCATCCATCCATCCATCCATCCATCTATCCATCCATCCATTCATCCATCCATCCCACCATCTCTGCAATCATCTATCCATCCATCCATCCACCTGTCCATCTCCCCATCCATCCATCCATCCATCCATCCATCCATCCATCCATCCATCCATCCATCCACCCCTGCAACCATCCATCCATCCCTCCATCTCTCCATCCATCCACCTGTCCATATATCCATCCATCCATCCATCCATCCATCCATCCATCCATCCTCCATCTCTGCAACCATCCATCCATCCCTCCATCTCTCCATCCATCCACCTGTCCATATATCCATCCATCCATCCATCCTCCATCTCTGCAACCATCCATCCATCCCTCCATCTCTCCATCCATCCATCCCTCCATCCATTCCTCCACCCCTTCATCCATCCATCCATCCATCCATCCGTCCATCCATCCCTCCATCTCTGCATCTATCCATCCATCCACTCATCCTTCCATTTCTCATCATCCACTGTATGTGGTGTGCATATTACAAACAAGGCCTTTGTCGAATGGGAAGTATGTTTTTTGCCTTCAATGAGCTGGAGAATGAGACGCAAGCATCGCCACACCAGAAATCAGGGAGCAGTCAGGCTGGTGGAAGGGCAACAGACAGGGAGGTGAACTCTGACAGTTCAAGGCCGGGAGAGATGAGGCTCCAAAATTGCAACAATGAAACCTCAAGAGCCACATATTTTACAGAACAAGCATAGCAACATGCTGTGTGGTTCCCCAGAAGCTTATAAAGGATTTCTGTGGCCACCCTACATGGGGCAGACAGCTCTAATGCCCTCACTGAAAGAGCAGTCTCGGGGACAGTTTGAATAACCCTTTGCTGTGCTGTAACTGAACACCGTACTCCTTAACTTCCGAGAAGATTGTTCCGCTCTCACTCCTACGATGCTAGATTCCACTGGCTGGTGCTTGCGCTGTCTCTCTCTTTGCACAGGAACCAATATATATATATATTAGGGAGAACCAGAGTGTTACTTATGTACTGCAGGGAATCAAACTCAGTACTCATGTCTGTAAATTCAATACTTTATCCACTTTACCACCTTCTGGGAATGCCGTGTATATATATATTTTTATGGTGGTTGGTGACAGAGGGAGTAAGAGCAAATCCCTCAAATTCTTGCTGTTTCCTGACTTCCAGACCTGGGTAAATATATCATTTCTTCTGGACCCACAGTTATGACCTCAGAGGGGATCCCATGTGACTATATATATATATATATATATATATATATATATATATATAAATGTTTGTATGTAAATTTTATAGTATTGCACGAATCTGAGCTATTTTTAATAAGCCATTTAATTTCTATTATTGTTCATCTTTACTGTTCCCCATTCGTTGATACAATGAACATTTCTATTACAGGTACAATCCATTCTTCCATGGGGTCATGATTAATCCAAAGCACTGGTTTAATTTACTAAGAAAAAAATCATGGCTTCCATGATGTCATGGAAAACTCAGGGTCTTTTGTTTCTTTTTTATAGTAGACCCTGTTTCTAGATCTCTTCCTAGGGAAAATGGCTCACGGCTAGCTCACAAGGAGGAATTTATCCCCTGTAAGGATGTAAAAATAGCTGAGTAGTTTCAATCCTCCTCACTTCCATTATTTATTATGAACAGTCCACTTGCTTTTATTGTCTCAATATGTCAGATGCATGTAGACGTTGTCTCCATACACGGAGGTTTAGACTACTGCATCTCTTCCACCTCTTTCTGAGTCATTGCTTTTCAAAATTTTCTTCTTGTGTTTGTAACAACTAAGTGCAGAGAAAACAACTATTATAATTCATCACGGTTCTCACTGATATGTCTGATGGTTTTCAGTCACCTGACTGATCAGACATGCATGTGAATGCTTTGCTTAAAGTCTGTTTTCGGGCCAGAACAAGAAGTGATCACCTTCATGCTAGCCGATTTGTCAATAAGCTGAAGCTGTGTTCACATTAGTTCATGATTTGCCTGGGTCCTGCCTGTGAGCTCTTCTGAACTTGAGCTAGCTCTGCAGGAAACCCCATTTTCAAACTGAAACCATGAAAAAAAATGGTGGCTCAGTGTGGTTTTCTTACTCAAAACCAGGTAAAGTTCTGTGGGCCAACTATGTTTTGATTTGAAGTTAGAATGTTCAGTGTTTGCCTGGCTCTTGTCCTACACTTCATATCCCATTTGGTTCTGTTTCCCAGACCTGAAATCTGAGGTTCATGTGAGGGGGGCAAAAAGGAATAAAGTGAAGTTGGCACACGATCTGGTGCAGATGGAGACAGTATTCACTTTATAAAGGCCCCAGCACATCACTCCTGGGATCTGCTGGCTCCGGTTTTCTTTCAACATCCCTTCTGGAACAAACTCTTGTGCACTAAATGGTTCCCTGGGACTGTCTTTGAAGGGATAGAATTGTTAGCATTAGACAAAGTATAGTAAAGCCTATCTATCTTACTTGTTTTTTCTATTAGATCCATTAATGATTTCTCTCTCTCTCTCTCATTCCAGGTCAGCCACTGACAGATTTTGGGAAAACATTCCAAGCAGCAGACTGTGGTGATGCATATGCATGAATTTATTTAACATGCTCAAAACATCTACTCTGTGTCGGACACCACACCTTATTAAATTCTCACAGTATTTTACAGGGAACAAACGGGGCTCTGGGAAACTAGAGAACTTATCCACATGCCAAAAGGGCAGGCCAGCATGTAAAGTAGGAGGAAGACTCAGCTGAAGGAAAGCATTGCTTTGAGGTGTTTTTATGGCTCTTACTATTACATTAGGTTGCCTAGAAATGAGCCCAACATTTCTGTGACTCAGAACCTTTTACTTTGGAGAAGAAGCCAAAATATAGACCTAAAACCATAGCATACAGTGCAAAGAGCTAAGTACCAGAGGAATACATGGTGTAGTGGGAGCTTCCAGGGGGAAAAATAGCTTCCATTTGGGATACTTGTATGCCTTAAATACATACAGTCTCATTTGTTCAATACATCCCAATAAAACTGGAGAAGAACTCTCTGAAAACAGTGACATCTGAGACCCTAGAAAGAACGGTGGTTCTTAGAGTAGTTGGGGAGGAAGGGAAACATAGTTTTGGTGAGGAAACAAGAAAGGTGAGAATCATGGACTTGAGAGGCTTATAGAGTGGAAGGCAGTTTTAATGGAGAGTTGAAGAAGGTGATTTTGAAGACAAAGGGTTGGAATGAAATCTTGACAGGTCTTGATTTTGTGACCAATAAGTTGCATGTTACTTGCACAGGGAGACCTTGAATGTTTTGAGTTGAGAACTGGCAAAACCAGAGAAAAATTCGAAAGACTAAGATTTAACCCTCAAAGTTATTTGGAAGTTTACAGAAGGGTTAAAAAATTGGAGCTGTTGGCCTTAAAAAAATAGAACTATTAATTAAAAGTTTTGCCTATGATATTTGAACTTAGCGATGAATACACTTGAAGTTACAAAAAACATCAAGCCTTAAGAATCTCTGCTTTTTTTGAGAAACAAAATTACCCACTTTGTCTTTAAAAGTTAAAATTATCAGGCACCTATGTGGTGCTGAATTTTCTACTGTTCCCAATGATTTACTGTTCATTATTTTCAAGATAGGACATCTTTAAGTTCGTGTAATACTTAATGAGAATGTTATTATTTTTCAATGGTCTTCAATTTAGCATTCTTTTAAATGCTTACCCCTCAAAAAAAAATAATTGTGGGAGATTAGCTTATACCGTTGAACTTGGGTTGTAGATTTTAGGTACTGAGAAGTTGACAACTCCATACATTTTTACTTTGGTCAGACCACTTCAAGATGCTTTGGTATCAATTATAACTCCAATTTGACACTCTTATCTTGAACTACAGCCACCTACCTGTTAGCAGAGCTAAAAGGGTGATTATAACATCTCTAAACTGACATTATGGCCTGGTCTTCAGATCCTTAAGCACTTGGTCTGGATTGTGTTATGTGTAACTTCATATACATTTTATAAGCTGCTTCCACAAAGATGTCTGGAACTTGGAAATACACAGTGGTCACTTGAGCATAAATCTGTTTTTATTTTTTTTTTTGGGGGGGAGCTCTTCCAAAGATGCTAGGAAGACCCCAACTATTTCCCTCTTTGGTCTACCACTCTCTAGTGTGACTGAGAGACTTAGAAGGGTTGTAACTCTCTTCTTGTGTTCACTATGGGTCAGTGGGACCCACAGTGCTCCAGTGAAGAGCACTTTACACCTAATAAATGATCGGCTCAGAAATTTACCACAATGACTTAGTCCCCATTGATGAGTATGAGAATGTTGCTTTTAGATTAATTCTCTATAGAATTCCAATATTTGGGGTGAGGCCAAGATGGTGACTTGGAGACAACACCTGGTATGAGCGCTGCTTTCAACCTGGGATTCTTGGAGAGGCCACCAGGTTCCAGATGCTACCATGATACCTCTCTTGGGAAGACGACCCCACCAATGTGTCCTGGAGCCCCACTTCCCCAGAGCCCTGCCCCACTAGGGAAAGAGAGAGACAGGCTGGGAGTATGGATCCACTTGCCAACACCCTTGTTCAGCAGGGAAGCAATTACAGAAGCCAGACTTTCTACCTTTTGCATCCCACAGTGACCCTGGGTCCATACTCCCAGAGGGATAAAGAATAGGAAAGCTATCAGGGGAGGGAAGGGGATATGGAGTTCTGGTGGTGGGAATTATGTGGAGTTGTACCCCTATTATCCTATGGTTTTGACAGTGTTTCCTTTTTATAAATAAAAATTAGGAGGGAGTTGGGGGGTAGCAGAGCAGGTTAAGCGCACGTGACACAAAGCGCAAGGACCAGCATAAGGATCCCAGTTTGAGCCCCTGGCTCCCCACCTGCAGGGGAGTCGCTTCACAGGTGGTGAAGCAGGTCTGCAGGTGTCTGTCTTTCTCTCCCCCTCTCTGTCTTCCCCTCCTCTCTCCATTTCTCTCAGTCCTTTTCAACAACGACAACATCAATAACAACAACAATAATAACTACAACAATAAAAACGGCATCAAAACGGAATAAATAAATATTAAAAATAAATAAAAATTAAAAAAAGAATTTGGATATTAGGTGATAGTTGTGGAGAAAAAATGGACTTGCTGTTTTGTATATAAAACAAGGTGTAGAGGGGTACAAGGATCCTGTTTTGTATATAAAATAAGACATGAACATACATTCCCCCGTTTCTTCATTTTCAAATATTTAACAAAAGTTGGGAGCTGGGTGATGGTGTACCAGTTAAGCGCACATAATATTACGCACAAGGACACACACAAGGATCCAGTTCCAAGCCTCCAGCTCCCAACCTGCAGAGGGGACACTTCACAAGCTGCAAAGCAGGTCTGCAAGAATCTTTCTTTCTTTCTTTCTCTCTCTCTCTCTCTTTACCTCCCCCTTCTCTCTGAATTTCTCTCTGTGCTATCCAATAAAATGGAAAAAACTGGCCAACAGGAGCAGTGGATTCATAGTGCTGGCACCAAGCCCCACTAACAACTTTAAAGGGTAAAAATAAAATAAAAAGTTTGATTCTGATATGTCATTATTTGTATTTTCCCTAAGAGGAGAAACACACTGTCAAGCTTCAGGATTCCATCTTTCTCTAGCGTGACAGGAAGTTGCTAGGGGGGACATGGCCTTGTGGGAAAGTTTCTTTCAACTTGTCTAGCCACAAGTCCGTGTTTTCATAGTCGCGTGTCTCCTGGTTCCAAGCACCAGATTTTTCAACATTTGCTGCTCATTTGGTGAGCTGGATCAGGCCAAGGAAATTCCAGCACTGAAAGACAGCTGGAGAGGGTAATTAAGGGGTTGTCTGATGTGTCTGCCAGTTCTGCTGATAAAGTATGGACTGTTTTATAATTTAAACTCTGTATGTTGGGACTCTTCCTTGTCTTCTCTGATACTGAAGTACCCCCCCCCAAGCCAGCTGGATGAATAAAAGGAGTTTTTAGGTGACCCTGAGGTCCTTTCCTACAGGGTGTGTGTGTGTGTGGGGGCAGTTTTATCTATCCTTTTAACTTTCAGGAGGCATACTGTCTTCACTTGAGGTAGAGAAATGGAGAGAAGAAAGCCATCCACTCTCATCCACTCTCTCCCAATGGCTCTGAGCACTGAAGGCTTAGAAATGTCTGATGGTTGCAGGGAATACCCCCCAACACTTCATCTGCACTATTCCAGTCTTTAGGTCCATGATTGTTCAACAATTTGTTTGGCTTTGTATGTTAACTCTCTTTTCAGCCACCAGGTTCTGGATGCCAGCAAGATGCTGACCAGACTTCCTTGGACAGACGACCCTATCAATGTGTACTGGAGCTCCACTTCCTCAGAGCCCCACCCTACTAGGGAAAGAGAGAGACAGGCTGGGAGTATGGATGACCAGTCAACGCCCATGTTCAGCGGGGAAGCAATTCCAGAAGCCAGACCTTCCACCTTCTGCAACCCACAACGACCCTGGATCCATACTCCCAGAGGGATAGAGAATGGGAAAGCTATCAGGGGAGGGGATGGGATATGGAGATCGGGTTATGGGAATTGTGCAGAATTGTACCCCTCTTATTCTATGGTTTTGTTAATGTCTCCTTTCTTAAATAATAAAAAAAAAAAGAAATGTCTGATGCTTGAGAGGACAAAGGTTCAAATATCTCCCGTCTCAGGTCCTGTGAGCCACATGGCCCATGGAATCAAAGAGAGATGATTTTAGGGTTTGGTTTCATTCTTAACATGCGATACACACTTTAGATGCACTCAACCCCATCAAATTGTTCTGACATGTCATTTTGTTTATGGACAATGCATTTTCTTGCATAAACTGGCAACACAGTGGTCAGTGCAGCAATTTTCTGCAATCACCATCAAACCTGATTTCTGAAGAAATCAGAAAAACCTGATTTCTCAATATGGAGGATTATCAAGATGCTAAAAGCAGAATTGCCACTTGGCCTAACAATTCTACTCCTACGTGTTTACCCACAGGATACAAACATACCAGTGTGAGAGGCTGTGTACACCCATATGTTCCTTTCAGTGCCATTTACAATAGGCAGAGTGTAGAAAGAACCCAAGTATCTGGTGACAGACGAGTACTCTAGAAAGTTATGGTCTACTTGCACAATGAAATATTACCTAGCTATGAAAAGATGGCATCTTGATGTTTGCATCAACATAGATGATTTTGGAGGAAATGGTACCATGTGAAGTAGGTCAGAAGAAGTTACTGGGTAACTTTTTTCATATGTAGATGATAGAGTATATAAGCAAGGGAGCTGACAAAGCCAAATCAAGGCTTTTTTTGTGGACTGTGGACAGGGGGAGATCCTAGCCAGGGAGAGGGCAGAAGGTGTAGATGGGTACAAGGATCTGTGAAGGAGGCATATTGAACACTGGTGGTAAGTGTGGTGTGACAATCTAATCTATTCCGGTAAAGATGTGAGAAGACACTCACAAAGCTCAATGGTGCAATCTGATTAAAAACTGAAATAAAGAAAAACAACAAAGTACAAGAATATAGAACAACCTCTTGAGGGTGCTTTGCCAGGTGCCCTACAAAGAGAATGGTCTACATAGAGATGTGACTTGTGGGCTTAGTTTCCCATTCAGGTGGGTCTTTCCAAACTAATGCCAACATTGAAACCACCAGATTGATATTTAATAACCGGTCTGCAGTGGTCATATGGTTATTTTATGACTCCTTTCCATCCTGAAAATGTTACCTCTGCTGGGCCTGCTCAATATTTAACATGATGCATTATCCAGTAAGTGATTTTTTTTTTTCTTCCTCCAGGGTTATCTCTAGCCGGGGCTTGGTGCCGGCACTATGAATCCACTAATCCTGGCGGCTATCTTTTCCCATGTTATTGAATAGAGAAGAGAGAGAAGTTGAGAGAGGAGGGGGAAAAAGAGAGGGAGAGAGAGACAGAGAGACACCTGCAGACCTGCTTCATCGCTTGTGAAGTGTCCCCCCTGCAGGTGGGGAGCCCAGAGCTTGAACCTGAGTCCTTGTGTGGATCTTTGTGCTTAGTATTATGCATGCTTAACCAGGTGCACCATCTCCCAGCCCCTGTAAGTGATTTTTGAATTTACTTCTAAATGCATTTTGGCCAACTTCAGTGATGCTCATAGTAATAGGAAAAGATCAGTTTTGAGGAGTTGAGCAGTATTTTATACTAGCAAGTTTTCCACCCCTCGATCCCAAAACAAGTCCAGGGTAGAACCGAAATCAGGAATGTTGGCTCAGCCAGGGAGGGGGAATGTTGAGCTCAGTAGAACCAAGGCACCTAGCTCCATAATGAGCCCCAGTCCTAGGTGCCACATGGTGTGGAGTCAGCCTTTTCTGGTGACACAGGATAATCCTAACTCCCACCTGGCACGTTACCATGAAGATTAAATAAATCAATATAGGGCAGGGATAGATAGTATAATAGTTATGCAAAGAGACTCTCATGTCCGAGGCTCTGAAGTCCCAGGTTCAATCCCCTGCACCACCATAAGCCAGAGCTGTGCAGTGCTCTGGTATTTCTCTCTGTGTCTTTGTTTCTCTGCATCTCTCTCAAAAATAAAATAAATAAAATCCTTTAAAATAAATAAATAAATATACACAAAGAAATTGGAAAAGTCCTAATCTGATAACACGCACTGTATAAACACCTTTTTATTTTTTCTGACTTTGTCACAAGGAACTGGACTTTGAAGACCTCTGAGTCTTGATTACTTGGTATGAATGATGGACTAAATTCCTTGACATCACTTTGCCTTGTGTTCTTCTACTTATATTCATTAACTTTGTATTGGTTTAAAATATTGTGAGATTTCAGGAGAGTGTGTGTGTGTGTGTCTGTGTGTAGCTACAACTCACACCTTCCACCAACGTTCCAATGTCATACACCAAGGAGAGACTTCTAATCACTTCCCCCTCCTTATCATTCCCTCTTCCCTTCCTTATTCTCTCTGATTACTGAATTCTTTTGGTTATTTATTTATTTTTATTTAGGGCTAGTAATGGGTTACAAGGCTTAATATTATAGTGCATGGCTCTGTGCTTTACCCACCACTAAATTTTAGTGTCCTCACCCTCCCAAAGATAATCACCAGAATTAACACAAAGCCTCAGAAATAGTTTGTTTGCTTTTTTTCCTTTGTTTTTGCAAGTTCATGTGCCTTAGTTTTCTAGATTCTCCACGTGAGTGAAACCATCTGGTAGTGGTCTTTTGTCTCTTTACTTATTTTGCTAAGCAGAATCTCATTTCTTTTCAAAAGCCACACTATCGTCATTCTGATGGCAGAACAGTCTGTATCCCATAACTTCTTTCTCTAGTCATCGGTAGACGGACATTTAGGCTGCTTCCACTCTCTGGATATTGGGAATAATGCAGCTGTGATCACAGGGCTGCATGTGTTCCTTATAATTAGTGTTTGAGTGCATAAGAGTGGTAGTGCTGGACCATAAAAAAAATCCCCTTTTTACTTGCATAAGGACCCTCTATACAGTCTTTTATAGGGGCTGCTCAGCTTTAGTTACTGTTACTAATTTCTTTTAAACTCACATGCTCAAGCTATTTCTATTTTATATATAAGTGAAACCACCCATGAGTTATCTTTCTCTTCCTGACCTATGTTACTTGACATCACCACCCCCAGTTTTACCCATTTCTCCCCTCCCAAAGGCATGACTTCATCTAACTTAACTTAAGTAGAATCTCTATCCCATGGCTTAGTTTTCCAAGCATCTACTCATGGACAAATAAGTTGACTCCATTCTTTGGCTGTTGTGACTAGTGTACAGTGCATGTCTTTCTTTCTGAATGAGACATTTTACAAGCAAGGAAAGGAACTCACACTAAAGAAGGGATTCAAGGAATTTGTCATCCTATATAGACACCTTTTAGCTTGAGCAGAAGTGTCAATAATCTTTAAAGGTGACACTGGGAGAGTGGGCTTGATAAACTACTCAGTATAGGCTCCTTCACATGAACAGGGAAGGGGATTCTGCCTGTGAAGACATGAGGGTGATTAGCATATTGTTTCAAGTTGTCAAAGATGCACTTAAATAGCAGACAACGATAGCAGAGAAAGTTTCCAAAATGTTTTGTACTGTCCAGCGCTGGACGTATTTCAATGGCCCTCTTTGTCCCTCTTCAATTCCCTGTCTAATACAAAACAGGACTCAGCCTCAGCAAAGAAACAGACTGAATGAAAATTCAGTTATCTGAATTTTTGTGTTGGCTGTTCTCTCATAAAGCTACCTCCACTCTCATGCCTTTAAGTAGCAAGAATAAAGGCAGAGAATGACTAACGTGAGTGGCAAAGGAATCCTCGAAGCAATCTCAGCCCATTTAGTTCACACAGAACATCGGGCTGACGGTGCAATGAAGTTTCATAACTTGAAAGTTTTCCCATCCCTCCCCTTGCTATTTTAACTCCTGTAACAACTGATACACACCAAACAGGCACCCATGCTGAGAAAAAACTTAAAAAGCTATACTTAACAAATACATCACTCTAGGATATATTTCAGAGACAGCCGGGTAGCAAATATTGATATGAGTGTGGCTTAATTGAATTTTTATTATTTTTATTATTTTTTAAAAAATATTTTATTTATTAATGAGAAAGACAGGAGGAGAGAAAGAAACACACACACACACACACACACACACACACACACACACACACACAATTTCCTCCAACACGGATGGAAAGTTATGTCTACCCAGAAGGAGGGGTTTCCTTCCAGAAAATTCAAAACGAGAAATAGCACAAGACAATGTGACCTAGTGCCAGCCAACAGCCCTTTCCAATGCTTTGCATGGAATAATGTGTTTTTCATGGTTTAGAGGGAGCAGATAAAACTTACATGGAAACATGGCCATGAATAAATGGAAAATAAGACACAGAATCTGGAATCTCATAAAACTTAAAAAGCAATTTGTTTTATTTCAGCTGTGCCCAGAAATAACTAGAGGTTAACAAGTGAGTGTTTCTACTGGAAGCATTGGCTACGATTAGGTCACCATCTTAGAGAAGACTAGGCGGTAATTGAAACACCAAGTCTGTCATTATAAAGGGACTTTATCAGCAAAAATGTCAGTTTGAGGTGGTTGACTTCAAATGATTAAGAGGCTAACATATCAAAGAGGAAGATGGAGAGTTTGTGAAAAGCTTCCCACTAAGCTCAACAGCAGTGGAGAGTCTAAAGGATTAACATTCCTTGGGGAATGAGGTTTGCATTTCTTGATTTCTAAGCCTTTTTTGTGTGTGGGGGGAAAAAAAAAGATATTCTTTCCATCTGAAGTTCTTTGTTCTGTTCATACAAAATAACAGAACTTGGTTGCTGTTGATGTTACTTGTACCTTGACAATTGTCTGAATTGCACTGCAAATGGGATATGGAAACCTCTAATTTCCAATGTTCCACTAAACAAAAAGCCATCAACAAAATATGAAATCCTTGGACCTGCCAGCAACAAGCAGATTCTGTGTAGGCCATCTACGTTCACTGAGGATTAGATTGTACTTTTTAAAAAAAAAATTTTTATTTTATTTATTTATTCCCTTTTGTTGCCCTTGTTGTTTTATTGTTGTAGTTATTATTGTTGTTGTCGTTGTTGGATAGGACAGAGAGAAATGGAGAGAGGAGGGGAAGACAGAGAGGAGGAGAGAAAGATAGACACCTGCAGACCTGCTTCACCACCTGTGAAGCGACTCCCCTGCAGGTGTGGAGCCAGGGGTTCGAACCGGGATCCTTATGCCGGTCCTTGTGCTTTGCGCCACCTGCGCTTAACCCACTATGCTACAGCCCAACTCCCCTAGATTGTACTTTTATGGGCATCTCCTTGAAAGTCTAAAGACAAGATTCAATTGTTCATGTGACACCTCTCATCACACGATTTATGACTTGACTAATGATTAGATCTTCTGAATCTTTGGATTTTCACAAGCTGTGGGATTTAAGAGCACATTACTTCCTGTGCATTTTATTTTGCACAGAAGATTTTACTTGATAACTTACTGGCTCCAAGGGTTTGACCACTTAAATGCTCCAAACCATCAAAATGACGATCTACTTAATTCCCCTCCCTTCCAATTTAATTAAGTGACTTTATATTTCACAGTAACTGTATCTATTTCCTCAGCATCAGCATGGATCTCAGACCTGTTTTCTGGGTAGCTAGCAGTAGGTCATTGCCTACAGTGTCGTGGGGGTTACATTCTCAAAGTTCTCTTCTGGACAAGGGCTCACACTTGAACAAAAGTCTGGGTTTTAGAATAAATAGCCTCTTAGACTGTAGCTGGAAAAGAAAGGCGAAGAGTTCAAAGTCAACACTTAGCTGCTACATTGATGACCATGTGCTAACATTGCAGGCAGATATGCCAGCACAAGCTGAATCTTCCTGGGCACAACAGTCATTATTTTGTGCCTTATACCATTGCCTTTGTCACCTGTATACTAGTGTTTGTCTACACAAAATACTTAGACATATGAAGGGCTGTTTCTCCTTTCCTGTCAAGAATTTAAAAGTCCTTTTGTTAAACATCAGGTACAGAAGACTCTTCTAGAGTCAAACTCGTCAATGCAGTGTGCCAACCATTGGTTTTCTTAGTAGAATTAAATGAAAGTTAATATTTATGGAGGTAGAGCTACTAAGAGGGACCCAGAGTGAACTTGAAGTTCAACATGAAGTTGTAAAATGCACGAACACATGCCAAAGCTGAATAGTGGTCTAAGCTCTCCCATTTTCAACCTCTCTCTTTGTCTCTTTAAAGTAGATCACTAAGTAAATCTTTGAATGAATAAATAAGCAAGGGCCACTGATTCATTGAATAATAATAAAAAAATCTAGTCTAATGACAAAATCCATGATAAAACACTAGGAAGTAGGGCTGGGGAGAGAGCCTAATGGTTATGCAAAGAGATTTCCATGCCGGAGGCTTAGATGTCTCAGTTTCAGTCCCCAGCACTACTGGAAACCAGTGTGAAGGAGTGATCTGGTTTAAAAAAGAAAAAAGGGTGGGTAGGTGGGTGGATGGGAGTGGATAGCATAACGGTTATGCAAAGAGATTCTCATGCCTGAGGCTCTAAAGTCCTGGTTTCAATCCCAGCACCATAAACCACATACACACAAAGATCATTTTTGTATGTCACCAAAGTAAAAAAAAAACTCTGGGAGGGGATGAGTGTTTAGGTCCTGGAACCATGATGGCAGAGGAGGACCTGGGGCAGGGAAGGGTTAGATTTTTATGTGAAAAACTGAGAAATGTCACATATGTACCAACTACTCTATTTTACTATCAACTATAAGTCATTAATTCCTCCCTCCCCCATAAAGAAAAAAAAAAAAAGCAGTCATCCACAGTGCTGTCTCCTCTACTAAAAAAAAAAAAGAAAAAGAAAATGGACTCAAAGTAGTGAAGCTGCCCTCAGGACCTCACACTTCATGGATGATAGCACCATGATTTTGAAACTAGGTTGACATGTTGCCAAAGTTGTCTTTCCCAAATGAAACTTCAGGAATATTTCAAGCATAAGTTCTACATCCTTCTGTGTTCACAAAAGTTGTGTAGAGCAGAGAGAAAGAGATGACATTAAGTGGGGATGTTGTCAACTAGCAAGTGAATCAGGTAAAATTTTTAGAAGACCAAGGTCTTTTTATACACCTAAAATTCAGAACTCAGGCATCAGTCTTGTCTCTCAGTATGGCTACAGGAAGGTTCAATAAGTGTTAGGAGATCTGATGGTGTGAATCACAGGAAACACTGAGCTGAACTACTGCATGAGTCATTCTTTCCAGAAAGAGTGGTCTTTATTTCTCTGAAACACTCAAGAGACTTTACAGACAGAGTTTAACAAAAGCGAATCAAATTTAAAATTACTATTTGTTGTATGCTTTACATTGGGTTCTAGTTCTCCCCCGCCAAGAGAATTAGATCAGTCCAGTTAATTTCGCGGGCCTGCTTGGCCCCACCCCGAGGAACCCCGCGAGAGTTCGAGAGTTCTAGAGTGAGAGAGGGTTCCTGAGTTGGAGAGTTGCAGAGTGAGAGAGAGTGCTTGCACCGCTGCAAAGAGACAGCAGAGTTCTGTTTGGTGATTAGTTTGTCTTAGTTTATGAATCGTTGTTCCTGAATAAAGAAATACAGCTTCCCTGCCCAGCCGTTGTCTCCGCGTCTCTGTTACCCACCCGTGAAGCTAGCCCACCTGGCTAGAGCCGCCTATTTTTAACAACAACTATTATTAATAATTACTAAGATAATTCTATCAAAACTAAGTACTCACTGTTTTTTTATTTTGAGGTTGTTTTACTTTCCTTGTTAAAAAAAAATATTTTCATTTACTTAGTTTGGATAGAGACAGATATATCTATTGAGTGGGAAAGGAGAGATAGAGAGTGAAAAAGGTAAAAGAGATACCCGCAGCCCTGCTTCACCACTGGTGGAGACCAGAGGCTTGAACCTGGTTCCTTGTGTACTGTAATGTGGGCACTCAACCAACAGCACTGCTCCCAGTCCCTTTACTGCTATTTGGTAAGTTATCAGTGTGTTGGTGGAATTATATTTAGATGGCAGACCATCTAAATATACATCATGTGCCTTCTATGGTTAAGCATACATGCCAAATCTATCAAATGATCATGATACACTCTCTTGCTGTCAGCTCCCAATTCAAATTTTCTTGTGGCCGAAGTCTACAACGACTTGGTTTTAGAGTAGAAGAGGATGGATTTTAGGAGAACCATGCAAGTAGAGTAGCTAGACCTCACCCTGCTGTTGGCTAAGCACCCTGTAAGTCAGTAGGAGTGAGGGTGATAGATGAAGAGAACTAGAAGCCATGAAAGGAGGGACACTCCGGATGTGAAGTCTTGGCAATGATCTCACCATCACTTCTATTTTTCTTTATATTGATATACAAATATGACGTAATATAATTTTAAAACATGTGCAATGGAGGAGGTCGGGTGTACCCAGTTAAGTGCACATAGTACTAAGTGTAAGGATATGGGTTTGAGCCCCCAGCTCCCCACCTGCAAAGGGGGGGGCACCTCATAAGTGGCAAAGCAGGTCTTTCTCTCTTTTTTAAAAGCTTTTATTTATTGACTTATTTATTTAAATTATTTTTTATTATTTATTTATTTTCCTTTTTGTTGCCCTTGTTTTATTGTTGTAGTTATTGTTGCCATCATTGTTGGATAGGACAGAGAGAAATGGAGAGAAGAGGGGAAGACAGAGAGGGGGAGAGAAAGACACCTGCAGACCTGCTTCACCGCTCATGAAGCGACTCTCCTGCAGGTGGGGATCCGGGGGCTTGAACCGGGATCCTTATGCTGGTCCTTGTGCTTTGTGCCATGTGTGCGCTTAACCCGCTATGCTACTGCCCAACCCCCAAAGATTTTATTTATTCAAGAGAAAGATAGGAGGAGAGAAAGAAAGAACCAGATCTCACTTTAGTACATGTGCTGCAGGATTGAATTGGGACTTCATGCTTGAGAGTCCAATGCTTTATCCACAACCATCACTTCTGTTTTTGAACACCATCACGAATGTTACTTGTGTGTGATGAAAACTATTAGACTGTGATGAGGTTTAAAATATACTAAGGTCCAGGTGCACCTGCTTTGCCATGTGTAAACCAAGGTTCAAGCCAGGCCTCCACTGAACTAGAGGAAGCTTCAGTATTCTAGTGTCTTTCCTTCTCTCCCTGTGTCTCTGTGAGCAATGAGTCTTCAGTGATGACTACAACCAAACCAAACCAAACCTGACCAGACCAGACCAGACCAGACCAGACCAAACCAAACCAAACCAAACCCGACCAGACCAGACCAGACCAGACCAGACCTGACCAGACCAGACCAGACCAGACCAGACCAGACCAGACCAGACCAGACCAGACCAAACCAAACCAAACCAAACCAAACCAAACCAAACCAAACCAAACCAAACCAAGCCAAGCCAAGCCAAATGAAGCCAACAACTCCAAGGTCAACTCTCATTACCATCTGCCATGTTAATTCTCTACCTTAGAAGTTGGGATGGGTAGGGGAGGACTGTTCCTGGGACACCTTACGGGGCTCCTTCCACATTCCCTAGTGAACTCACTATTTTGTCACATAGGAACAAAGACTATTCTATAATGGGACAAATACCCACTTTAGTCTTCTTGGAACTTTTAGTCTGTGACCATTTTTGTAGAGTTGGCAAGTTCAAGTGAAGACAAAGTATTGACAGCAATGAGATATCACTACACATCTGAGAGAATATCATACACTAGAAAGAACAGGGACACTTTCCAGATGTAGGGGAAAGGGATCCATCTACACTGCTGCTGAGAATGTAGATCGGTCCAACTCCTATAGAAAACAGTCTGGGGCCTGGTTGAGTGCATATGTGACAACATGCAGGTTCAAGCCACCAGTCCCCATCTGCAGGGGGAAAGCTTTGCGAGTGTTGAAGCAGTGCTGCAGGTGTCTCTCTGTGTTTCTCCCTCTCTATCTCCCCCTTCCCTCTTGACTTCTGGCTGTCTCTATCCAATAAATAAAGATAATTAAAATTTAAATAAAAAAGAAAACAGTCTGCAGAGAGCTCAGAACAATAAAAATGAACCTAATCTGTGACCCAGTAGCTCCTCACCTACCCAAAGAATACAAAAACACCTATCCAAAGACATCTCTGCACATGGATGCTCTAAACAGCCGTATTTGCAAGAGCCCAACTTTGGGAGTTGCCCTGGTGCTTAACCACAGATGAGAGGTTAAGAACGTCATGGTAGGGGAGTCGGGCAGTAGCACAGCCTGTTAAGCACAGGTGGCACAAAGTGCAAGGACCCACATAAGGATCCTGGTTCGAGCCCCCGGCTCCCCACCTGCAGGGGAGTCGCTTCACAGGCGGTGAAGCAGGTCTGCAAGTGTCTGTCTTTCTCTCCCCCTCTCTGTCTTCCCCTCCTCTCTCCATTTCTCTCTGTCCTATCCAACAATAATAACTACAACAACAATGAAAAACAACAAGGTCAACAAAAGGTAAAATAAATAAATAAATATATATATAAAAAAAAGAAAGTTGTGGTAACACATACAATGGAGTACCACTCAGCCATTAGACATGATGAAACCATCTCCATTGCCTCATCTTGGAGAGGACATGAAGGAATCCTGTTAGGTGAGGCGAGCCAGTTTCACTCATAGGTAGAACTTAAGGAGCAAAGAGAGAAAGGAGAAATGCAGGGTGAGACTCGCCTGAATCTGTTCTGTTGCAGCAAAGCACAAGTACCTGGGGTGAAGGGGAGGTGGGCGAGAGGAGAGAGGGCCCTGGGGGTTCATGGCATGATGGTGAAGAGCTTAAGTTGGTGGTGGGAGTGCTGTGCAGACACCTATGACGAAAAGATCATAAACTGTACCCACGTACCCACAGAGGTCCTTAAAGTCATTACTTTCTCACTGAATGATTTTGGGGATGGAAATGAGATCATGATGAATTAGGGTGGGCTCTAAGTTGAATAACTTGTGTCTTATAAGAAGAGAAGAAGTGGCAGTCGGGCAGTAGCGCAGCAGGTTAAGTGCAGGTAGTACAAAGCGTAAGGGCCCATGTAAGGATCCCGGTTTGAGCCCCTGGCTCCCCGCCTGCAGGGGAGTCGCTTCACAGGCAGTGAAGCAGGTCTGCAGGTGTTTATCTTTCTCTCCTCCTCTCTCCATTTCTCTTTGTCCTATCTAACAATGACGATATCAATAACAATAACTACAACAACAACAAAAAACAAGGGTGTGACACCATCTCCCTAGACAATAACCTGGGTCCACCTGCATATTAGATGTCAGGCTCAGGCAAAAACTAGTAAATTCATGGGCCCCTTGGAATATACCTAAAGTAGATCTACTAGTTTTTTCCAAAATGGAAACCTCAAACCTTCATCTGCAATATTCTTGCCTTTAGGTTCATGATTAGTCAACAATTTGCTCTACCAGGTTCCAGATGCTACCATGATGCCAACCTGACTTCCCTGGGAAGACGACCCCACCATGTATCCTGAAGCCTCAGCTCCCCAGAGCCCCACCCCACTAGGGAAAGACAGGCTGGGAATATGGATCCACCTGCCAACACCCATGTCCAGCAGAGAAGCAATTACAGAAGCCAGACCTCCCATCTTCTGCACCCCATAATGATCCTGGGTCCATATTCTCAGAGGGATAAAGAATAGGAAAGCTATCAGGGGAGGGGATAGGATACAGAATTCTGGTGGTGGGAATTGTGTGGAATTATACCCTTCATCCTATGGCTTTGTCAATATTTCCATTTTATAAATAAATTTAAAATTTTTTTAAAAAGAGCTAGAGGTCTCAACACAAGGTGTCCACAGGATCACACCCCTTCCACAACTCCTCCTTTGCTTCTTCCACTGTTGCTTTTTTTCCCCCTCTTTTAGTGATTTAATATTGGTTTACAAAATTCTGAGGTAACACAGGTCATAGTTGGAAATAGGACTAGAAAGCTGCATCAGGGAAGACAGTAGCTCCCCAATATGGGGAAAGTATATGGATACTGTTAACTGAAAACCTTATTGATTTGATCCAGGATCTATGTTCAGCACAGCAGCCTGTGTAACCTCTGCATTCCTGTAGTTCTCAGGAGCTCTTAAAGCCTTGAGTGCAGGTGTTTCTGTCCTGGGACGTGCCCCCACCATCAGAGAGGGCAGCCCAGTAACCTCACCTTGTCTCCTCTCAGCCCTCACTCCCCAGCTGAAAAGCTTCTCCCAGGAGGACCACACAGGTCCCCACTGTGGAGCAAGTCTAGATGCCACCAAGGAGCTTTCCAACCTTGACACCTCACCCCAGAGGACATCCCTCCCTTCCCGGGAGAGAGCATCTGGGGCCACCCTGTGACTCGCTTTCTATCCCTTTCCCTTTGAACTTAGGTTGTTTTGACTAGGCTGAGGGTTTCTAAACACCCCATGGTGTGGTTTCCAGGTCAGACAGTCAGACTTTGTTCTGTGAATTACCACCGAAAGATTCAATTAAGCTGGGTCTCGCTCCCTCGCTGTGGCCAGACTCTGCTGTTAGCTAGCAAGGGGCTGAGGAAAGCCAGGCCTGAGGCCAGAGGGGGAGTGGGGTGTAGACTCCAGGAGGGCTGGAAGCTGAAGTCAGGGGACTCTCAGCTTCTGGGCTGGGATTCCTCAACTTTTCTCCTTCTTCTTCTTCTTCTTCTTCTTCTTCTTCTTCTTCTTCTTCTTCTTCTTCTTCTTCCTCTTCCTCTTCCTCTTCCTCTCCTTCTCTTTCTTCCTCTTCCTCTTTCTCCTCCTCCTCTTCCTCCTCCTCCTCCTCCTCCTCCTCCTCCTTCTTCTTTTCCAGGAAAGGGAAAGTGAGGGAGAGGAGGGGGAATTAGTCCAACTCCTTCTCTCCCCAGGAATGAGAAAGCCTCACAAAGGGAAGTCTGGTCGTGAACTTTATGAGGTGGGGGAGGTTTCCTTTGAAGTCTGACATCACTGAAAAAAATCCCTCATTAAATCTGAAAGGGAGGGTGTGGGGAGAAGCCTTTCTTCTGAGGGGCAGACAAGGAAAAGGGGCTGGAGAAAGAGAAGAGGCCCAGAGCTTCGCAGGCACTGGGCTCACACTGGATCCTAAGACCCTCAGGGAGATTAACCAAAGAGAGAAGACAGGGGTTCCTAAAAGTTCTAGAGATCTGGGGAGGCCTACTCTGTGGGTAGACTTGCTCCATTTGAAAAAAAAAACCATTTAATTAATTCATTTTTGGATAGAGATAGAGAGACATTGAGAGGGGAAGGGGAGATAGAGAGAGAGACAAGGAGACACCTGCAGCCCTGCTTCACCACTTATGAAGCTTCCTCCATGCAGGTGGGGACTGGGGGCTTGAACCTGGGTTCTGATATACCGTAATATATGCTCTTTGCATGTGTGCTACCGCTGGGCTGTATTTTTTTTTTTTTTCCAAAAAGGTTTATTTCAGGGGCTGAGAGATCTCAGTAAGTAGCACATATGTCTGGACATGTGCACAGTCCATATTGGAGCCCTGGAACCACATGGGAGGTCCTATGACATCAGGAGAAGCTCAAGTGCTATGCTGAGCCTGTTGTGTGTGTGTGTGTGTGTGTATGTGTGTGTGTGCGCGCGCGCGCGCACGCGCGCGCGTGCGCGTGCATGCGTCTGAATGAAAATATTGAGCTGGAAGATGTGAAATCACACATATATGAGGCCCTGACTCTACAAATTACTAGGTAAATACATTTATATAAAGATAATAATATATACCTCCCCAGACAATACATTCATTGATTTATTTTTCCTTTATTGGGGGATTAATATTTTCCATTCGACAGTAAAAGCAATAGTTTGTACATGCATAACATTTCTCAGTTTTACACATAACAATCCAGCCCCCACTAGGTCCCCTGTCATCCTTTTCCAGGACCTGTATTCTGCCCTGCATATTAGCTCCTGGATTCAGGCAAAAAGCAATAAAGTCATGGGCCCCTTGGAATATACCTAAAAAAGACCTACTAGCTTTTTCCAACATGAAGACCCCTAATGTCATCTGCTGTATTCTTATCTGTAGGTTCTTGATTATTGAACAATTTATCCTGATTTATATCTTAATGTTTTTCAGCCACCAAGTAGCAGGCGTTACCATGACACCAACTTGACTTCCCTGGGCAGGTGACCTCACCAATATGTCCTGGAACCTCCCCTCCCCAGAGCCCTGACCCACTAGGGAAAGATAGAAACAGGCTGGGGGGGATGGATCCACCTGCCAACACCCATGTCCGGCAGAGAAGCAATTACAGAAGCCAGACCTCCCACCTTCTGCTCCCCATAATGATCCTGAGTTCATGCTCCCAGGGGGAACAAAGGATAGGGAAGCTTCCAATAGAGGGGATGGGATACAGATCTCTGGTGATGGGAATTGTGTGGAATTATACCCCTCTTATCCCACAGTCTTGTCCATCATTATTAAATTAATAATAATATATACATAAATATAATATAGCTGTATATAAGAATATATAATTTATAAAAAAGAATTAAATGAAAGACGTATTTCATATGAGAGAGAGAAGGAAAGAGAGAGAAAGAGAATCAGGGCATGCCTCTGGTACGTGTGGGAATGGGGATTGAACTGGGAGCCTCAGGCATGCAAGTCCTGTGTTCTTCCTGCTGCCTTAGACAGGGCAGGTCAGTGTGGACACTCCTGCCTGGGCCCATTACGGTGGGGACAGACACTCGGGCCTGTCTGTCTTTGGGAGAGCCAGCCCTGGGGCACGGACCTGGACAGAGGGAGACCTTCTGCACTCTTGGGGGGGAGGCATTGGTGCAGTGGGGATGGGGAGCACTGTGGAGTCCTCAATATTTAAAAGTAGGGCTCCCATCCAATCCAGTTTTTCTGGTCCTGGGTGTTCAGTCCCCAAACCTTCAAGCACTTATTCAAAGAGCTTGCCTGGGGCCTTGTTAACTGCTGAGTCATTCACAACAGTCAAGGACCCAAGGCAGCCTGCTTATCTCCTCCTGGGCGACTTTTTCAGTCCATCCCCATCTTAGCTATCAAGCTAAAGCAAAGATTACTAAAGTCATGCCCCCCCCCCCCCCAGGAACATTCCTGAAATAAACTTCCTAGCTCCTCTCCACCCTGAGTTCCCTATTCTCATCTGCTCTATTCTTGCTTTTTCGGTTCCTGCTTCTCAAACATTTTGTCCTGCTTTCTATCTCAAGTGCCTTTTATCCACCAAGTTGCAGATACTACTATGATTCCATTCTGACTTCCCTGGGCAGACGACCTCACCAATGTGTCCTGGAACCTCCCCTCCCCAGAGCCCTGTCCCACTAGGGAAAGAGAGAGACAGGCTGGGGGTGTGGATCCACCTGCCAACACCCATGTCCAGCGGAGAAGCAATGACAGAGCCAGACCTTCCACTTTCTGCTCCCCCCAAAATAACTTTGGCCCATACTCTCAGAGGGGGGAAATGACAGAGAAAGATGCTGAGAGGACTCTGAATCCCAATTCCACTGGGACGTAGAACACTGGTCACCAGGAACCTTGATTTTATAGCATCTATGAAAGGGAACTGAATCTGGAAAACACCAGAGAGATTCAGGCACTGTTTCACTAATCTGAGAGAGAAGAGGGAAAAGAAAGGACACTCAGAAGTAATAAAGGGCGTAGGTGTGACTTAGAAAGGAATTGAAAAAATGGGCACAGAATGTGTAAATGCAGATAGATGGAGGTGTAGATACAGGTACACAGAGAGCTGTACATACGTCTGTGACCTTGAGGCAATGACAGCGGTTTCTGATGAAGGCGATGGGGGACACAGGACTCTGGGTTGGGGACAGTGTGGAATTATTCTCCTGTTACCTTATAATTTTGTAAATCAATATTACATCACTGATAAAAACAAAAGAAGGTGAGGTGTCCATGCCCTGCAACATTGCTCAGTAACAGACAGACAGAACACTGCCATTTTCAACACCAAGAGGGATCATACATGACTTCATTCTTAGGCGGGGATAAAGAGGAAGGCAGTTAAAGGGATGAACTAAGCACAGCAAAAGCAAACTCTAAGGCTAATGAACAGTGTGACCAGAAGGGAAGAGGGGGGGAAAGCAGGGAGGGACAGAGAGACCTCAGAAATGGGGAGGGGGTGCTTGCGAGTGGGGTCCTGCTCTCTGTTCTCGACCGGGGAATCCTGATGGTGTTGGTGTTTGACTCTGAGGAGTTCACCAACTTGGGTAAGTGGGTGCGGAAATCAGTTTATATGTGTTCCTTTCAGAGACTGATGAGGTGTGTGAAGAAAAACTTCCTTGAGGCTGGGTGGTGGCGCACCTGGTTGAGGGTACTTGTTATAATGCGCAAGGACCTGGGTTCAAGCCCCTAGTCTCCACCTGCAGGGGGAAAGCTTCTCTCCTTCCTTCTCTGTTTCATTAATAGGTAAATGCATTATTTTAAAGACATTTATTTATGAGACACACACACACACACACACACACACACACACACAATGGCACATGTGATTAGCGCTAGACACTGAACTTGGGACCTCATACTTGAGAGTCCAACATCTCCTTCACTGTGGCACCTTCCAAGTAAGAGAATACTTTATTTATTTATTTTCAAACAGCATTATTGCTGGGGCTTGATGCCTATATGACAGATCTCCTGCTCCTGCTGGTCTCCCACCCTTCTACTTATTTAATAGGCCAGAGAGAAATTGAGAGGTGAGGAGGAGATAGGGAGAGAGACAGAGAGGCACCTGCTGCCGGGCTTCACCACTTGTGAAGTGTTCCCCCTGCAGGTGGGAGGCAGGGGCTTGAACCTGAATACCTGTGCACTTAACCAAATGTATTGCCACCTCGTCCCGAATA
Source organism: Erinaceus europaeus (assembly GCF_950295315.1). NCBI lineage: Eukaryota > Metazoa > Chordata > Mammalia > Eulipotyphla > Erinaceidae > Erinaceus > Erinaceus europaeus. Next base: position 121,841,018 of record NC_080170.1, read on the forward strand.
TGTCTATGTTTAAATTAACAAACAGGTTGGTGATGCTGTCAGCGAAAACCACTGAACACTCACTCATTCTCTCTCTGTCTCTGTCTCTGTATCTCTCTCTCTCTCACACACACTTGCGACAGTCCACATGGAGTCCTCTGACCTCAAATGGGGAAGATTTTTCACCTTGTGGCCACTGTGGCCCCTATAGGTCCAGCTTCTTTCTCCACCACAGGCCGCAACAACAGGGGTGACTGAGCAGGCAGGCTGCCCAGAGCTGGGCAGGAAGCAGAGGGGAGACTCCCTGACTCAGCTGGCAGTGAGATGGGCAGTTCCTGAAAGGGCTGCTCTCCTCCTCTGCCAGGAAGACTCTGCACCTTCAGGGAGACCCCAGGAGCAGAGTGCCAGGGGCTCAGCATGCCTCTGCCCGGCACATGCCAGTACACCCGGGCCGCTGCTCCGTTGGCTGCCTTGCAAGAGGCACAAGGAGAGCCGGAGCAGAGGTGCACCTCGCTAAGCTCACATGTCACAGAGCACAAGGACCCAGGATCGAGCCCCTGGGCACCATCTGCCCTGTAGGTCTCTCTCTCTCTCTCTCTCTTCCCCATTCATCTTAATTTCTGTTTCTATCCAAAATAAATAATTTTGTGGAGAGGATGTGGAGAGAGAGGAATCTACCGCACTGCTGGCTGGAGTGCAGACTGGGGAAGCCATCATGGAGAACAGGATGGAGAACCCTTAAACAAATACAAATGGAGACACCTTATGATCCAGCAAGTCCACTCCTAGGCTTTTACCCAAAAAATATAATGAGACTGATTGGAAGGGAGACATGCACCCCCATGTTCACAGTGGTTTTATTCCCAATAGCAAAAACTTGGGAACAATGAAAATGCCCTTCCACAGACAACTGGATAAAAAAGTTATGGGGCATCCCATCCCATCCCATCCCATGCCATCCCATCCCATGCCATCCCATCCCATGCCATCCCATCCCATCCCATCCCATCCCATCCCATCCCATCCCATCCCATCCCATCCCATCCCATCCCATCCCATCCCATCCCATCCCATCCCAACCTACCTTCTCATCCCATCCCATCCCATCCCATCCCATCCCATCCCATCCCATCCCATCCCATCCCATCCCATCCCATCCCATCCCATCCCATCCCATTCTTTTTTTTTTTTTTTCAGATACAGGTTAAGAGACAGAGCAGGAGAAAGAGACCCCACAACACTGTTTCACTGCATTGACGCTTCCTTTGTGCGTGGTGCTCTCATGTGGTGTTCGGGGACTTGAACCCAGGTCTTGGCTCAGGGTCAACTGTCCACTACTCCAGGTAAGTTCTCTCATAGCACCTCAAAATTGACATTTTAAAAAAAAAACTTGTGGGACTCACTTTATAGTCTCTTCCAGCCCTGCCATTAAACTGTTTGCTGTGTGCAGCTAACTGTGAGGCTGTGTGACCTCAGGAAAGTTAGAGAAAGGAGCGAAAGGGAGCGACATCTTAAGAGGCACTCAGCACAAACTTGCAGCCAGCCTCTCTTCCTCTGTCTTTATCTTTAAAAAGAATTAAAAAAAAAGATTAAGGGATTGAGTGGTGATGCATCTGGTTGAGTGCTCATGTCACCACGTGCAAGAACCCAGGTTCAAGCTCCTTGGCCTCCCACGTGCAGGGAGGAAGCTTCCTGATAGGGAGACCTCATTCCTTCTCCTCCCTTTCAGACCTCAGCCAAATTCTGGGGCGGTTGATCTGGCTTCCCAGCTGGAGTTGCGACACCAGGAAGGCAGAGTCTCCCTGCAGCTTGAGACAGACATGAACGGGAGAGCGGGGTGTCTGTGGTCCGGGAAGGCGTGAGTCAGGCTTGTTTGTACCCCGCCACCACCGGCCGAGATTCAGTGGAAACTTGACCAGTAGCCGAGGTTCACAGACCAGAGCCTGGAGAAAGGGAGCGAGCCAGCAGCCTGCAGAGCTGGGGGCTGCAGCCCAGGGAGGCGAGGTAGCAGGGCTGGGCTGGGGAGGTGGGCATGGCTGGCCTGTGTGCCACCCACCAGACTCCAGGGAGAACCCCCTTCCCCATCCCACATATCCTCAGGGTCCCTTCCCCCCACTCCCACTCCCCCTTCCCAGCATAGACTGAGTTCTGACTACAGAGGCTGGAATCCAGTGACCTAGGGACTATTTTCACATAAGTTTTGGTAAATGAAAGCTGGTAAAATGAGTAATGTGTTAAATGATACTTTTTTTTTTTCTCTAATGGGGAGAATAGTGCAACTCCTTTTTGGCTGACGGAGTTTCTCTGGGGCATTGCTCCCAGAAAAGTCTTTTCTCTCTTCCTTCCTTCCTTCCTTCCTTCCTTCCTTCCTTCCTTCCTTCCTTCCTTCTTTCCTTCTTTCTTTCTTTCTTTCTTTCTTTCTTTCTTTCTTTCTTTCTTTCTTTCTCTCTCTATCTCTTTCTTTCCCCCCCTCCCTTGACAGATGTTAAGTGACAAAGAAGAAGAGAGACTGGAGAGAGGAGAGACACAGTGCTATTTCACTGCCTGTAAAGCTTCCTCTTGGTTGCCCTGCAGCGGCTGGGGGATTGAACCCAGGTCCTTGCACATGGTAAAGTGTGTGTCCTAGTGGGGGAATTGTTTTCTAGTCCCATGAAATTTAATTAATTAATTCTTGCCTCCCAGGTTCTCTCTGGGGCTTAGTGTGGCACTATGAATCCACTGCTCCCTGGTGGTCATTTATTTTGTCTTTATTGGGTCGGACAGAGAGAAATTGAGAGAGGAGGAGAGTGATAGATAGATAGATAGATAGATAGACAGATAGATAGAGACCTGCAGACCTGCTTTGCCACTTGTGAGCCACCCCCCCCCCCCCCGGGCAGATGGGGAGCAGGGGTTGTAACCTGGATTCTTGTGTGGTCCTTGTGCTCCTACTATGTTTGCTTAACTGAGGGCACCACCACCCACATCTCCCTCCCCTGAAATTGTTATTATTTAAAAAAGTGGTAGGCCAGTGAAATAGCCCACTGTTCTGCCACACGCACAACTCAGGCTCCAGCCTGGTGTCTGCCATGTTGAAGAAAGCCCCAGTGCCAGGGTCGGGCGGTAGCGCAGCGGGTTAAGTGCACGTGGCGCAAAGCTCAAGGACTGGTGTGAGGATCCCGGTTCGAGCCCCCGGCTCTCCACCTGCAGGGGGTCGCTTCACAGGTGGTGAAGCAGGTCTGCAGGTGTCTGTCTTTCTCTCCTCCTCTCTGTCTTCCCCTCCTCTCTCCATTTCTCTCTGTCCTGTCCTACCCAACAACAATGGCATCTATAACAACAACAATAATAACCACAACAAGGTCAACAAAGGGGGAAAAATAGCCTCCAGGAGCAGTGGACTCGTGGTGTGGTGCAGGCACCAGCCCCAGCAATAACCCTGGAGACCAAAAAAAAAAGCCCAGTGCTGTGGTCTTTTTCACTTCTCTCTACCTCTGTCTCTGTCTTAAAAATGATTTAGAGACCTAGTGGTGGTTTTGCTCATATGTAACCATGAGCAAAGATCCAGGTTCAAGCCCCTGGTCCCCACCTTCTGGGGGAAAAGCTTCATGAGAGGTTGAGCAGGGCTGCAGGTGTCTCTCTGTCTCTGTCTCTCCCTCTCTCTCCACTTTTCTCTCATCTTCTCTCTGTCTCTATCCTATTAATCAATAAATAAGATATCTTAAGAAAATATTTATTTATTGGGAGAAAAAAGAAGAAAGGGAGGGAGGGAGGGGAGGAGGGAGAAGGGGGGTCTTGGGGTCAGGTGGTGACACACCCAGTTGAATGCATATATAAGAATGTGCAAGGACCCAGGTTCAAGCCCCTGGTCCCCATCTGCAAAAAAGCTTCACAAGTAGTGAAGCAGGGCTGCAGGTATCTCTCTGTCTCTCTCCCTCTCTATCTCCCTGTTCCTCTCAATTTCTGGCTGTCTCTGTCCAATAAATAAATAAAGATAATAAAAAATTTATCTTTAATTTATTTAAATATTTAATATTTAAAAATATTATCTTTAAGAGAGAGAGAATTATCAGATGACCACTGTGTCATGTGCAATACCTGGGATCAGCCCAGAACCTCACTCATACGGGGCTTGTGCTTTGCCCACTGAGCAACCTCCCTGGTGACTGTCTTGCAGTTCCCTCTGAGGCTTCACTTCTTTGGACCGAGAAGAGGAACTTACTGGGAGAGATGTTTGAGTGCACATGTGCTATCATTGACTCTGCACGCTGGATAACATGAGGCCTGACTTGCGATTTTCTTATTGTGTTTGGTTTTTTGTTTTCTTGTCACCAAGCTTATCACTAGGGATCCCTGCCTACATGGTTCCACCATTCCTGGTGACTTTATTGTCTTTTTTAAAAAAACATTTCTTTTTTGATAGAGGAAGAGAGAGAGAGAGAGAGAGAGAGAGAGAGAGAGAGAAGAGAGAGACACCTACAGCACTGTTGCACTGTGCCTAAAACTCCTCCTCTTCAGGGAGTGTGGGACTTGAACCCAGGCCTTCAGGCATGTTCTCCTGAGCATGGTCCCTCTACAGTAAGATTTTTCAAAAATTATTATTATATTTATTTATTTATCTTCCCTTTTTGTTGCCCCTATTTTTTATTATTGTTGTGGTTATTATTATTGATGTCATCCTTGTTGGATAGGACAGAGAGAAATGGAGAGAGGAGGGGAAGACAGAGATGGGGAGAGAAAGACAGACACCTGCAGACCTGCTTCACCGTCTGCGAAGCGACTCCCCTGCAGGTGGGGAGCCGGGGCTCGAACCGGGATCCTTACACTGGTCCTTGTACTTTGCACCACGTGCGCTTAACCCGTTGCGCTACCACCCGACTCCCCCCAAATTATTATTTTTTAAAGAAATATTGTATTTATTTTTACTTTATTGTCTAGAAATTGAGAGGAGAGAAGGAGACATACAGGGAGAGAAACAGAGAGACACCTGCAGCCCTGCTTCACCACTCGTGAAGCTTTTCCCCTGTAGGTGGGGGCCGGGGGCTTGAACCTGGGTCCTGGTGCACAGGAACATGTGCGCTCAACCCCATGTGACATCAGCCTGCCCCTGTAGCAAGGCTTTTTAAGAGCTGAGGTTTCTGAGTTCCTGCTGTCTCCTCTCTGCCTGCCGGATGTACGTGCTGGTTCACTCAGGAGAAGCTCTGCCCTGGGACGCTCTGCTTCTTTGACCCGCCCTTCCTGCCTTTCAGAGACCTCTTGCTCTGAGCACAGAAAGCACGGTGGCCAGTTGCCATGCTCACACCTGGACCTTAACCTGAGTCAGCTGCCATTGTCCCAAGTGTGTGGCATACTGGAGCCTTCGACCAGTAAGGGCCACTCAGCTGGGAACTGAGTTCTCTGTCTTTCTTTCCCCTTCTGGGCAGCAACACCCTCCCCCCCCCAAAAAAAAAGGCCTTCAGGGGTGAGGTCTGACCGCTCAGCTAGAGAGGTATTTGTGGGGGAGCTGAGGGAGGCCCGTGATGGGGTACAAGAGAAAAAGTGCAGGGAGAGGGGTTCCAGGGCAGGGTGTTGTGGGGTCTGTGGCCAGAGTGTGGATGTATCTGTGGGGACCCTCTGGGCCTGTAGCAACTGTCTGCCCCGACCTGTTTCTGTGGTATGCCCTGTCCTCCTCTTTGTTCAAGCTCATTGCAGGAATCTTAAAGGCCTGTCCTCCTTCCCCTCCCACCTCCAGGGTGGAACCTTTCACCCCAATGCCAAGTTCTTGAACAGATGTCAATACTTCTTAAACAGATGCTTGCTTTAAAAAAAAAAAGAGAGCTACCAGTCCTGTCCTCAACTCTGACACCATCTTCCCAGACAATTCTTTTAGTCCACCTGCATGTTTGCTGTCGGGCTCAGACAAAAACTACTGAAGTCATGGGCCCCTTGGAACAGACCTAAAATAGACTTCCTAGCTTTTTCCAACATGAAGACCCTTAATGTCATCTGCTCTAGTCCTGCCTTTGTGTTCCTGCTTATTGAACAATTTGTCCTGCTTTATATATTACTGCTTTTCAGCCACCAAGTTGCAGATGCTACCATGACACCATCCTGTGTTCCCTGGGAAGACGAATTCACCAATGTGTCCTGAAACCCCACCTCCCCAGAGCCCTGCCCCATTAGGGAAAGACAGAAACAGGCTGGGCGTGTGGATCCACCTGCCAACACCCATGTCCAGCAGAGAAGCAATGACAGAAGCCAGAACTCTAATCTTCTGCTCCCCATAAAGAATTTGGGTCCATACTCCCAGAGAGATAAAGAAGGGATAGGGAAACTTCCAGTGGAGGGGATGGGACACAGAACTCTGGTGGTGGGAACTGTGTGGAGTTGTACCCCTGTTATCTTACAATCTTGTCAATCACTATGAAATAATTAATAAAAAATTCAAAAAAGAGATACCAGACTCCTCATTTTCTCATTATCTCTCTCTTTCTCTCTCTTCACCTTCCTCCACTTTCCCTCACAAACCATCTTCTCTCTCTTTTAAAAAAAACATTTAAAATTATCTTTATTTATTGGATAGAGGCAGACAGAAATTGAGAGGGTAGGGGAGATAGAGAGGAGAGAGACAGAGATATCTGCAGACCTGCTTTACCGCTTGTGAAGCTTTCCCCCCTGCAGGTGAGGTCTGGGGCCTTGAACCTGGGTCCTTGCACACTGTAACATGTGTGCTCAACCAGGTGCACCACCATCCAGCCCCTAAACCATCTTTTCTCCGTTAAAACTCTGAGTGGAATACTAAATCAGCCTGAGAAAGATCCCTATTATAGAAAGTGTTGCTGTCAGTTCTCCTGAACGGCAGAATTATTCTCCCAGATTAACTCCTTTTCTTGATACTCTGAAGCCAGTAGGCTCAAAACAAAACAGAACAGAAAGCTACACACACACACACACACACACACACACACACACACACATACACACACACACACACCAAACAATAACACAAGAGTTTAGAGCTTAAGCAAGAAGACACTGATACTATCAAAATATTTTTGCAAAAATCTGGAAAGATTGCCCCACTTTCCAGAAGGCTCCTTTCTGAAATGAAAAACAAAAAAAGTTGAAACTAATTTTTTAAAAATTATTTATAAAATGGAAATATTGACAAGACCACAGGGTAAGTGGGGTACAATTCCACACAGTTCTCACCATCAGAACTCTGTATTCCGCCCTTGAAATCTTTCCTATTTTTTTTATCCCTCTGGGAGCATGGACCCAGGATTATTATGGGGTGCAGAAGTTGGATGATATTTACACACACACACACACACACACACACACACACACACACACACACACACACACACACACACACAGTAACCTTCACTGAAGACATTGATTAAGAAGAAGAACACGACAAACTTGGAGTTTCCACCATGAGAAACACATTCGCAAGGAAGGCCTCCAGACTCACTTTCTGCCCTTAAGGTGATAAGCTCGAACCAGTGTTTCTTTACTGTGAATTAAAAAAAAAATATATAGTACATCAACAACATAAACACTAAAGTTCTGGCTGAAATACCCTCAGATGCAAAAGAAAGAGGGTGATGGGAGCGAGCAGGCTTGTTTCTGATCATTCATCGTAAACCTGGCAGCCCAAATTGAAGTGCAAAGCAAGTGATATCACTTCACTATTACAGAGAAAAAGGAGAAGGAAGAAAAGACAGTCTCAGGGCTGCAGAGAGATAGGGAGAAGCAATGGCCTTGAATGCCCCTTCCTGTGGCCTATCTGCCCTTAAGTTCAGAGACCCCAACATCAGAGGAAGCTGGGGCAGCTGATAGTCCAAGGGAGGGGAGACCCTTCCTTTACCCAGACAAATGGCTAAGCTTAGCCCTGAGGCCCTTTCAGCCCTTGGGAGGGTATCTTGCTGATGGAGGGATTCCAGAGGTGAGAGATTCCGTGCAACCTCCTCAGACACTTTTTTTCCTTCCCATTTTTGATTTGTGACTAAGAGTAGGTCACAAGACTGTTTGACACTGCACCTATCATCAGATTTCTGTGTCCCCACCCGGCCACCTCCCCAAGATAACCATCATAGTTCTCATCAGTCTTATAGTTTGCTCGCTTCTGTTTGTTTGGATTTTTTTCTTTTATTGGGAGATGAATGGTTTACAGAACAGTAGAATACAGTAGTTTGCACATGCACAACATTTCCCAGTTGTCCACATAGCAATTCAACTCCCACTAGGTCCTCCTCTGCCATCACGTTCCAGGACCTGAGCCCTCCCCACAACCCCAGAGTCCTTTACTTTGGTGCAATACACCAACTCCAGTCCAAGTTCTGCTTAGCAATTTTTCTTTGATTTTTTGGCAGGTTCATGTAAATAAGATCTCTAGATTCCACATCTGAGTGCAGCCCTCTGGTAGCTGTCTTTCATCTCTTATTTCTCTAAGCATCATCACCTCCAGTTCCATCCATTTTATCTCAAAGAACTCACTTTCATCTTTTTTATTGCAGAGTAATACTCCATGGAATATATACCCCATAACTTCTTTATCCAGTCATCTGTGGATGGGCATCTAGGCTGCTTCCTCTCTTTGGCTGTTGTGAATAATGCAGCTGTGAGCACAGGGCTGCCTGCGTCTCTTCTAATTAGTGTTTGTATGTCTCCTTCCTCCACAGCCTTCCAAAGACCTGCACCTCTGCTGGGAGACCTCCCCTCTGTCTCTCATAAACTAGCCGAGACTCAGATTCACCCGCTTTGGTGTTGGAGCTCTGTTGGGGAGCAGGAGGATACTGGCCTTTCTCTCTGGAGTTTTCTTTTTAAATTTTTTTTATTATCTTGATTTAATTATTGGATAGAAGACAGTCAAAAATCTAGAGGGAAGGGGGTGATACAGAGGGAGAGAAAAGAGAGACACCTGTAGCCCTGCTTCACCACTCACAAAGCTTTTCCCCGGCAGGTGGGGACCCAGGGTGGGAGTTTGAACCTGGGTCCTTGCGCACTGTCACATGTGTGCTCAGTCAGGTGCGCCACCACCCGGCCCCTCCCTCTGGAGTTTTGTAAGATGGTTTCTTATCTCAGGTGCTGCCATAGGGGCTTGACGAGGGACCTTTCATTTGTGTTGGGGGAGTACCTGCCACTGGGCAGGTGACGTTGGCTAAGTGGGGAAGAGGACGGGGCTTGAGGCCAGTCTCACCTTTGGGCTGGGCTCCAGGTCAACTATGTACAATATCTCCGTCTCTCTCTTTTTAAAAATTAATTTATTATTGGTTAGAGACAGAGAGAAATTGAGAGGGGAGGGGTGGATACAGAGAGAGAGAGACAGAGAAACACCTGCAGCCCCTCTTCACCACTCATGAAGCTTTCCCCTGCAGGTGTGGTTGACCAGAGGCTTGAACCTGGGTCCTTGTGCACTGGAATGGAAAAACTTAACCAGGTGTCCCATGGCCTGGCTCCATTCTGTCTCTCTCTTATCTCCTTCTGTGTCCTCCTGTTTTGGTCACCCTTTATGAAGGTCTGTCATTGAACACTGATGGGTTTGCAGGGGGTGGGGGTCCCCTCAGCCCTGGCTTCTGGATTTCTCTTCCAAATCTTGAGCCAACAAGGAAAGAGTTAAGTCCTTTTCAAATTAATATCTCTGTGTCCTGATTTCCTCTGGAGAATATATTTAGGGAAACCTGAAGGGCCTGGGAAGGGAAGAAGGGAACTTAGGAAAGGGGACGCGCGTGCGCGTGTGCGTGTGTGTGTGTGTGTGTGTGTGTGTGTGTGTGTGTGGGTTGCTGAGGCCAGCCCTGTTTCCCTGAGAATGTCCCTTGTGGCTTCATCATGGGAACCACACACTGTCCAGAGCCCAGGGTATGACTCAGAGAGATAACAGCACAGTTCCTGGCACGGATGGCTCCCGCCCCCTCCTGCAATGATCCTCACTCTCTCTCTCTCTCTTTATTTATTTATTCCCTTTTGTTGCTCTTGTTTTATTGTTGTAGTTATTATTATTGTTGTTATTGGTGTCGTTGTTGCTGGATAGGACAGAGAAATTGGAGAGAGGAGGGGAAAACAGAGAGGGGGAGAGAAAGACAGACACCAGCAGACCTATTTCCCCACCTGTGAAAGGACTCCCCTGCAGGTGGGGAGTCTGGGGCTTGAACCGGGATCCTCGCACCAGTCCTTGTGCTTTGCACCATGTCCGCTTAACCCGCTGCACTACTGCCCGACTTCCCTCTCTCTCTTTTTAAAAAAATATTTAATTAATTTATTTATTGGCTAGAGAGAGAGGAGATGGACAGAGAGAGAGATAGAAAGAGAGAAAGAGGAGGAGGAGGAAGAGGAGGAGAAAGATACACACACTTACAAAATGCCTTCACCTCTCAGGAAGCTTCCCCCTGCAGGTGGGAACCCGAGGCTTGAACCTACCTGGGCCTTGCAGTGCATACTTAACCAGGTGCACCATCATCTGGCCACCTTCCTTTTAAAAAGTATTTTTGGGGCCAGGTGGTAGTACATCTGATATACTACCAAGCGCAAGAACCCGGGTTCAAACCCCTGCTTCCCACCTACAGGGGGGAAGCTTCACAAGTGGTGAAGCAGGTCTGCAAGCATCTATCTTTCTATCCCTCTCTCTATCTCCCCTTCCCTCTCAATTTTAATCTGTCCTATTCAGTGAAAATTAGAAAAACAAAGGAGGGGGCCAGGTGGCGGTGTACCTGGTTGAATGCTCACATTACAGTGCTCATGGACCCAGGTTCAAGCCCCTGATCCCCACCTGCAGAGGGGAAAGCTTCATAAGTGGTGAAGCAGGGCTGCAGGGGTCTCTCTGTCTCTTTCCCTCTCTATCTTCCCCTTCCCTCTCAAGTTCTCACTGACTTTATCCAATAATAAATAAATAAATAAAAGATTAAAAGAAGAAAGAGGAGGAGGAGGAGAAAAAGGAGGAGGAGAAGGAGGAGGAGGAGGAGGAGGAGGAAGTGGAGGAGGAGGAGGAGGAGGAGGAGGAGAAAACATGGCCACCAGGAGCAGTGGATTCATAGTGCTGGCACCGAGCCCTAGCAATAACCCTGGTGGCAATAAGAATAAATCAATGTTTATTTATTTCTGACCCTTCTTCTCTAAGGGTCCCCCCTCCCCCATCCCCACACACCCCCTCTATCTGTCTTTGAGCCCCAGCCTCAACTTTGCAAGGTGAGATAGGGGAAAGCCAGGCCTGCATGAGTCCAATCTCCATCTCATCTCATCTCATCCCTTCTCCTTCTCCTCCTTTTTTATTTTATTTTTTTTCTCTCCAGACCCAAAGCCATCACACAACCCCTTGTCCCACTCACGCTGTCTGTCCCTCTGTGTGTGCGGGAGGAGTGGGGGCACTGGTAAACTCCACGCTCCTGGCTGGAAACAATAATAACAAGGGCTGGTAACTAAACAGAACGCTGCTCAGCCGTCAGAACTAAATCAGTAACATCAAAAGATGACAGACATGGTGCCTCTGGGGGACCTGACCATCAAACGCATGGCCGTCAGGTGCCCTGGCTACAGGAGACATGTCAGGCGGTGAAAGACAGCCACCAGCCGGCTGGTGTGACTCAGATGTGGACAAGAAATAATCAAGGCAGAAATAATTTTGCCAAAAACACACAAATGGACTCTCTTTTATTTTTAAAATGTTTTAAATTTTTTAATTATTTTTATTTATTGGATAGAGACAGCCAGAAATAAAGAGGATGATAGAGAGGGAGAGGGACAGAGAGACACGTGCAGCCCTGCTTCACCACTCACAAAGCTTTCCCTCTGCAGGTGGGGACCCGGGGCTCAAACCAGGGTCCTTGCGCACTGTAATACGTGCGCTCAACCAGGTGCGTCACCACCCGGCCCCACAAATGGACTCTACTAACAACCAAAGTGACTCAGACTCCACACAAACTCTAGTGGTGGACAGAGGCTGCAGGAGGTCGGGTGGGGGCAGGGAGGGGCTGTCTCCAGAAGTGAAGTGGAGGCTGGTGGGTAGGGTGAGTCTGGTACACACAGATGCAGGCAGAAGACTGTGCCCCCTACACTTCATGATATTATAAACCCATCATAAATCAGTTAATTGAATATGTTTTCCTTATTCCTTTCCCACCAGAGCACTGCTTAATTCTGAAGGGACAGGGGATTGAACCTGGGTCTTTGAAGTCTCAGTCAGGGGAGGCCATTTGCATGATCATTATTCTGTCTCTCCTCCCCTTCCCACTCCACCCTCATCGTGAGTCAATGAATAAAACAGAAAGGGGGCCCAGGTGGTGGAGTACCTGGTTAAGCAAGGTCCCAGGTTCAAGCCCCTGGCCCCCACCTGCAGGGAGAAACCTTCCTGAGTGGTGAAGCAGGCCTCGCATCTATCTCTCTGTCTCTTTCCTGGTCTCTCACTCCCCTCTCAATTTCTGTCTCTAGCCAATCATAAAAATAAAATAAAAATATCTGAAAAACATAAATAAAATTTTAAAAGAAAATAAAAAACAAAAGACAAGGAAGTCTGTGTTCTAAGTGAAAACATTTTCCTTCCTGGAAGGAACTGGGCTTCATAGCTCTGCTACGGAGACTGAGTGGAGATTGAATGCACTTGACCCAGGGAGGCCTGCGGAGGCCAGGAGATTGGCCAGGGGTAGGGACAGGGAGGATGGTAACGGCTGTGAGCTCAGGCCTCAGGGCACCAGGAGGCGCTCATAGCAGGGCACAGCCCTTTGTCTCCCCCCAAGCTGGGCCTGTCAGAGCCCGGGGTACTGGGCTGTGATAGTCTCGGCTTTCAGAGCAGCTCTGGTGATGAGAGGTATCCCACACTCTGAGCACATGCCAGCAGGCCGCCCTGACTGCAGACATCACAGGGGCCTGCACTGGGCCTCTGGTTTTTTTGAGAATGTCAGATTTATATGACGGTAAAAACGTTACAAGATGCAGAACTTGGACTGGGTCTTGTGGTGTGTTGCACCAAGGTAAAGGACTTTGGGGCGAGAGGGGAGGGTTCAGTCCTGGAACATGAGGACCTAGGAGGGGGGTTAGAGTGTTATGTGGAAAACTGAGATGTGTTACACATGGAGCAAGTACTGTATTTACCGTTGACTGTAAACCATTACTTCCCCTCCCCCCAGTAATGGGAAAACATATATTTATATTAAGCCGTTATATCTATAGCATACAGTAGAGCAGAAAATGAATATATATATATATATATATATATATATATATATATATATTATATATATATTTAAGACAAGCAACCATTTGACCAGGTGTGATCCACAGTGGGATTTCACTCTACATGGAATTTCTCACCAACTCCTCCATGTTGTGCCCCACTACCTCTCACTGCCAGATAACATTTTATAAAACATTACTGTCCTGTCACTCAAGATTCCTGTTTTAAAGTTGGAACACACATAGAAATTTTGGTGATGTGTTTCCACTGTATATAATGAATGACCTATATACCTCATCACCGGGACATCACCAATCTGGGAAACTTTCTCTGCTAAAAAAGAAAGAGAAATAAGCAGAGAGAGGGAGAGACACTACAGAACTGAAACATCTCAGTAGTGGAGTAACGTCACGTAACCCCCACGTGCCAGGAGAGGGTGGTGTCTCTCTGCCCCCTGGGGAACACTTGGCATTAAACCTGCAGCTTCTAGGACCTTCGTCATGCAAGTTGGCTCCGTAACAGCGGATGGAGTCTCTGGTTTAGACATGTTACCACCTGGATTTTAGACATAACTGAACCAAGAGATGGTTCTGAATGGGATGGTATGTGTGGCCAGGCCTCTGAATGGGATGGTATGTGTGGCTGGATGGAGGTTGACCAGAAGGCCTGCATTTCCAGATTCCTGACCTGCTCTGCTCTGCTGGTCTTTCTCCTCCTCACGCCTTTCTGGCATGCAGATTTCAGGAGTCTGGAGGGAGTTAAGAGGCACACATGTCCCTCACTCCCTGGAAGAGAGAGTAGGATGGAAACACACCCACGTGGAGCCAGGTCTTGGTGTGTGGGGACAGAGACGAAAAGGCAGGGCTGTTTCCATGCTGGGCTGGAGTCTCTCTCTGCACATGGCTGGGCCTTCACCCTAGGGAGACACATGAGCAGAAAGCGATGGCCTGCCTCTTTCTCTCTCATGAACAGTGATGTCAGTTCCTTCCATTTATTTCTTTTTAAAGTTTTAAGATTTTATTTTAATGAGCGAGAGAAGCAGAGAAATACCAGAGCCCTGCTCAGCTCTGGCTTATGGTGGTGCTGGCGATGGAACCTGTGGCTTCTGCAGAATCATCCATTATAATCCTCTGCTTTGGTGGGATCGGGCAGTAGTGCACAGTTAAGTGCATGCAGTACTGAGTACAATGACTCAGGGAAGGATCCTAGTTTGAGCTCCCAGCTCCCCACCTGCGGAGGGGGGGGTTACCTCACAAGCAGTGAAGTAGGGCTGCAGGTCTCTCTCCTTCTATCTCCTGTTCATCTCTCAATTTCTCTCTGTCCTATCCATCAAAATAGAAGTATCAGTGGATTTACAGTGCCAGTATCGAGCCCCAGCGATAAACCCTGGAGGCAGGGGAAAAAAATCCTCTGCATCTCACACCCCCCAATTTTTATAGCTATAATTAATTTGGTTGTAATATCTACAGTTCATCAGCTTAAAGTAAAATGTTCTACTTAAAAATATACCATATTATTAAAGTTTTGAGTTCTAGTAAAAAATACATAGCCTGGGATACGGAACTCTAGTGATGGGAATTGAATGGAATGAAAAAAAATACATAGCATGAGATCTCTCATTTTTTGATATTTTACAAAAAATATTATTTCCTTGCTGTGAAAGGCCCAGAGAGAAGCAGAGACGAGAGCACCATCTCAGCCAGTGTGGGATCAAGGGCATAAAACGGGAGCCTCACAATGCAGGTCCTGTGCTCTGTCTGCTGAACCACCTGCTCTGCTGGCCATTTAACCAGGTCGCCTACGATTCAGTGACATGGATCACATTCACCGTGCTTGCTCTGAGGCCCTTCTCACTATCTAGCACCAAAACCATGCCACCCCCCCCCCCAATTCTCATTAAACCAGTAGAATTCAACACGATAAAGGTGTCACATGGAAAACTTGCAGTTAATATTATACCCAGTAGTGTGAAAAAATATCAGTAATAAAATGAGGGAACTCACTTTTGTCAGTTGTATAGAACAGAACTGGCAATGCTAGCCAAAGCAATTAGGTAAGGGAAAAAAAAAGGCATCGAAATTGAAAAAAGAAGATGTGACACCATCTCTTCATGTTCCTACATGGCAGGGACGTATTTGTAGAAATGTTAAAGATTCCATGGAATTTTTTTAAATTAAATACATGGATCTAACAAAGTTGCAAGATTAAAAAAAAAAAAAGCAATGCATATTACTAATTTTTTGCCTACCCCTGACAGCTAACATGCAAGTGGGCTGAAAGTCTGATCTGGGAAGATGGTGTCAGAGTTGAGACTAGAACTAGAAAACTGGATCAGGGCAGAGAGAAGCTCCCAAACACGAGGAAAGTCTATAAATGCCATTAATTGTTTACCCCATCCATCTGACCCAGGGCCCATGTCTATTCATATTCGGCACAGGGAACTGTGTGACCTCTGAGTCCCTGTCAGTCAGAGCTCGCAGTCCATGGTCACAGCTGGGAACATTCTAGGCTGCACTCATTTCAGGACCCGTCTTCCTCGAGGGGCAGAGTAGGCTGACCTACCTTCCCTTTGGAGAGTGGGGCCAGCCCTACCATTGTTGTTCCACAGTGAGGGCAAGGTCTTGCAGAGGCTCACAAGAGGGTTTATGATGTTGTTCTTGATGGAGATGACCAGTGATGGGAGAGAGAGGTCTACACCCATCATATCTATGTGAGAATGCCAGGATTCCTTGCGTAAGGTTCCAGATGATGGGATGGCCTGTTGTGACTGAAAGGGCTACTATTAATGTGTGCCAGTCTCTTGCCTTATCCAGCTTTTGTAGCTACCTTGATGCCAACCTGACTTCACTGGGCAGACGACCTCACCAATGTGTCCTGGAACCCTACCTCCCCAGAGCCCTGCCCCACTAGGGAGAGACAGAGACAGGCTGGGGGTATGGATCCACCTGCCAATACCCATGTCCAGTGGAGAAGCAGTTACAGAAGCCAGACCTCCTACCTCTGCACCCCATAGAGATCTTTGGTCTATACTCCCAGAGGAATAAAGAATAGGGACTCTTCCAATGGCGGGGAGGGGAGAGGTCACAGAACTCTGGTGGTGGGAATTGTATGGAATTGTATCCAACTCATCCCACAATCTTGTCAATCATTATTAAATCACTAATAAAAGTTAAAAAATAAAAAAAAGCAACACACAAGAATCAGTTGTTTTTCTGGACATTTTGGATATTTGTAATGAATGACACAAAAAGAAAATTAAAATATACAGTATTAAAAAAACACTTGGGAGTAAACTTCAAGAGGTAAAAGACGTGTATGCTGAAAACTCTAAGGCTTTATTCCAAAGAGGAAAGGAGAAGACCTAGATGAATGGCGAGACAGCCCCCATTTGTGAGTTGGTAGACTAGATGTTATTAAACCAAAGAGGCTACTCAGTGACACCTACAGAAACCCACCCTAAGTCCCAGATAACGTTTGTGTGTTGTGTGCTGTGCCTCCCGCCCGCCATGTTCTCACACCAGATAGCTACCCACCTCCCTGCTCCACTTGCTTCGAGGTGAGAGCATCACCACTGCCTGACTCACGTGTCACTCCTTATTTATCAAGCAGTGTAGCCCTCTCTCACCAGCCTTGTGCTCCCAGGCTCCACTAAGTTACTTTCTTTTTCTCTTAGTTGTATATTTTACTTACAAGTGCTTTGACTTCCCTTCATGTCTATTAATTTTATGAGGTCCTGGACTTCTGTCTGTTTACTGCTACATTACTAATGCTCACAGCATGTGCCCAGTTCACAGCAGACACTCAAGAGACGTACAGACTGCAACAACAAATGCCAATCATATGAGAAAAATCCTGTCTTTTTGATGAAATGAGAGCAAGATGTAATTACCAATGGCATGTTTGCCTCCTAAACAGATTATACTATCATGGCGGATCGTGTTGGTGCAAGAAGAATATGGTTTTTATGATCTACCCAGAGAGTTCATAGATTTCCTCCTGTTTGAAAATCATGCTCACTTTGGGCCATTTGCAAATCATCGACTCTCCTTTCCAAGGCATTGGTTCCTGAGAACCTGTACTTTGGATATAACTTCCCAGTCTGCAAAAGTCATCAAGGTATCTTAATCCCTCTCAATCTTCCATGGCCATAGAGCTGAGTGATCGGGGACGCAGTTATGACTATACGGGGCAGGGGTGGGGGACGCCAAGGACTTGACTTTGGCTGCGTGAGAGCAAGTCTCCACGGCTCAAGGAACAAGTGAACAGCTGGAAGTGAAATAACAAGGAGGGGAGCAGAGGGATGAAGGGGTAATGGGAGATTCCCACCAGTGGAAAACTCAGCACATGTAGACACAACCGCGAACCAAGCAGATGGACAATTCCACAGACTTCACTTAACGGTGTTCGCTTTGATGATGAAGAGTGAACGAGAAGGAGACAAGCTGTCTGTTAAAAGACATGACTCATCTTGGCTTCACTGTAAATGGATCTTGGGAGCGTTCTTTGGAATGAAGTCACTGAGCTCTTGATTCCATGAAATCTCCAGAAGATGATCACAAAAGCGCAGCTTCATCCTGAGGACCAACACGTCAGTTTTTTTTTTTTTTCCCCTGTTGGGCCTCAACTTCTACATTTCTATTCTCAGACGGAGGACACCTAATACACTCAGATCAGGAGTCCAGGACTCCCTAAGGGGCTCAGAAGGGAACACTTCCTTCCTGGAGATGACATTGACTGATGTGTCTCTCGTTAGCACTGAGATCCCTGTCAATGGACAGTAGCTTAAAAAAAAATATCCACAAAGTCAAGAATATGTGACCAGCAAACACGAGCGCTTTTCTCTTCCATAAAGTCCTTGCTTGGGATGTGACTGTGCACCCACCAACTTTGCACTCATCCATTCATACAACATATTTTCAGAATGATCAATGAACTTAATAATCTCACCCGGAGAAGATTTCTGTGAGTGGGAAAGTGTTGGGACCAGGCAGTGGTGCACCCAGTTAAGTGCACATAGTACTAAGCTCAAGGATCCCATGCAAGGATTCGAGTTTGAGACCCCTTGCTCCCCACCTGCAGGAGGGATACTTTGCAAGTGGAGAAGCAGGTCTCTCTCTCTCTCTCTCTCTCTCTCTCTCCCTCTCAGCCTCTCCCTCCCCTGCCTCAACTTCTCTCTGTCCTATCCAATATAATGGAAAAAATGGCTGCTAAGAGCAGTGGATTACTTATAGCTGGCCTCTGGTCCCAGCACTAAACCTGGAGGCAAAAAAAAAAAACAAAACAAAAAACAAAGCTGCTTTCCACCACCACTTGCTATTGATGAAAGGAATCAGTATGAGGTACAAAGGAGAAAGAACTTGGGGGGCCCAGGTGGTGGCTCACCTGGTTCAGTGCACACACTACACTGTGCAAGGATCCAAGTTCAAGTCCCTGGTCCTCACCTGCAGGGGGAAAGCTTCATGAGTGGTGAAGCCAGGCTGCAGGTATCTCTCTGTCTCACTGTCTCTCTCCCTCTCTACCTCCCCTCACTTCTCTGTCTCCAATTATAAATAAAATAGAAATATTTAAAGAAGAGATAGAGAACTTAGGAGAACAGAATCAGAGCTCTTCTCCTCCTGGTTCTCTGCCTTCCTAACCCCTAACTTCAACCCCCTACCTCACCTTGAATCATGGGGCTGGTTTGAAACCAGGTACATGCCTGGTTGGCATTTTCCAAGGCATCCTGGAACAGTCTCAGGGGACCTTGAATGAGGTCTGCTCTGGACCAGTGCTCTGTGCAGAATGCTGTGACTACGTCAGGCCCTGGCAGAGGGTGTTGGGAGGAAACAGCTAAGCTCATACCTGATTCCAGAAAACTTGACCCCTGTGCTGCCATTCTGAACATTAAAATTGAACACATATTTTCCCAAAGGGACCAGACATGGCTAAGAGGCCTTGAGTGATTCCTGCTCCCATCCAATGCACCCGATTGCTTCCACACTCTCAGAGTTTGCTTTGTGATGGCATGACTTGCAGGGGGATGGGAGCATTCATCTTTAGGCTCCGAGTTCAGGCCCTCTTTTGTGGCCAGGATCCCGGACTTCATGTTTTGTGAGCCCAGTCCAGCACATACTCAACCCTGGACCAGAAGCCAGGCCTTCCACGACACAACTTGGAAGTGATGACAGGGGCTTTGATCTGGCTCTTTCTAAGATGTGGCTGGGAGATTCTTACTTTGGGTTTTAATTTCTGTGTCTCACTATGTTGAGATGATCTTACTCCTGCCTTTCTCACCAGCAGCTTCAGCTCTAAGCCTGCAGTCCCTGCTGAGTTCTAGGGGGGGGGAGAGGGAGAGAGAGAGAGAGAGAGAGAGGTGAGGGGGGGGCACTGATCCTGATCCATACCTAGAGCTCTGGGAGCTCTTCATCAGGGCTGGTTCCTTATACCAACATGCTCATCTCATCAACTAAGGAAGGAGGGAATGAGAAAGAGAAATGAGAGAGAGAGATAAACAGGGAAAGAGGGTTAAAGGAGACAAAATACAAATAGAGGATAGGAAAAGGGCACAGACAAAGATAAAAGAGACAGGAAAACAGAGAAATGATAGAGAGAGGTTGACAGAAGGCTAGAGAAAGACTAGAAGACAGAGATGAAGTGAGATAGAAAGGAAAGATGGAGTGGGACCAGGTGGTAGTGCACCTGGTTCAAGCCCCTGGTCCCCACCTGCAGGGTGAAAGCTTCATGAGTGGTGAAGCAGAGCTGCAGATACCTGTCTGTTTTTTTTTTTTCTCTCTATCTCCTCTTCACCTCTTAATTTCTTTCTGTCTGTATCCAGCAAAAAAAAAAAAATAAATAAATGTTAAAAAAAACCAACAATGTCTAAGGACCTGGGTTCGAGCCCCCAATCCCTGCCTGCAGGGGGAAAGCTTTGTGAGTGGTGAAGCAGGGCTGCAGGTCTCTCTCTCTCTCTCTCTCTCTCTCCTTCCTTTTGGATTTCTGACTATCTCTATCCAATAAATAAGTAGACATAATTAAAAAAATGAAAAGAAAGGAAAGATGGATGTGAGAGAGAGATAAGTATACAGAGCCTAAAAGGGGACAATAAGAAACAGGGCAACATGCACACACACACACACACACACACACACACACACACACACACACACACACGCTAACACGCACACACGAAGGCTGAGGCTGTGTTTCCCTTTTAAGTGACCTCCTTAGCTTGTCTGCATCCTCATAAACACCACTTGGATTCTCAGCGACTCTTGTTTTTTGCCCCCAAGGAAGAGTCTCTTTGGCCCTCGATAACATCATACTTTGCATTCCAGGTTGGGGTCAGATTAGAGGCCGAGGAGTCGGAGTCAGAAGAGTCAGACCGCCACACTGCCCCTTCTTGCTGAAAAACTCCACATTAGATATTTACTTTCTTTCCTTCCTTCCTTCTTCCCATTATTCCTTCTTACTTTTTAAAATTTCTTCCTCTGTCTTTTTGTATTTTCCCTCTCCAGGGTGATTGCTGGGGCCCAGTGCTGGCACTAGGAATCCACTGCTCCTGGATGCTATTAAAAATGGTGACTTCACCATTTTCAGCTGATCCTGGATGGAGCTTGAAAAAGTCATGTTAAGTGAAATAAGTCAGAAGCAGAAGGATGAATATGGGATGATCTCAGTCTCAGGCAGAAGTTGAAAACCAAGATCTGAAGAGAAAACACAAGTAGAACCTGAACTGGAATTGCCGTATTGCACCAAAGTAAAAGACTCTGCGGTGGGTGGGTGGGAAAATACAGGTCCAAGAAGGATGACAGAGGACCTAGTGGGGGTTGTATTGTTATATGGAAAACTTAGAAATGGTATGCATGTACAAACTTTTGTATTTACTGTTGAATGTAAAACATTAATTCCCCAATAAAGAAATTAAATTAAAATAAAATAAATCTAAAGAAATTATCACAACCTCCCCCAAATAACTAAATAAATTAAAATAAATAAATATATAAAGATTTCATCTTTTCTTTTAAAATATTTATATTTTTATTTACTTTTGGATAGGAACGGAGAGAAATTATGAGGGAAAAGCGAGATTGAGAGGGAGAGAGACAGAAAGACACCTGAGACTACTTCACCATTCATGAAGCTTCCCACCTGCAGGTGGGGACTGGGAGCTTGAACCCAGTTCTTTGCACACTATGACGTGTGTGTTGAACAAGGCATGTGACCACCATGCCCTGAGTAAAGAGATTTAAGACAGCTACCAGGTGGTTTTCACTGATATGTGAAAGAAAGAAAGAGAAAAAGAAAAAGAAAGTGCAAACAACAACAACAACAAAAGAGAAGCAAGCAAGCTGTAAGCATTGTGAAAACTGATCTGGTTATATTTGGGAGGTAGGAGGGTGGGGATACAAAATATTTTTTTTTAACCAGAGAACTGCTCAGCTCTGGTTTATGGTGGTGTGGGGGATTGAACCTGGGATCAAGTTGGAGGCTCAGGCATGAGAGTTTCTTTGCATAACCATTAGGCTATCTACCCCGTCCTTACTATCTACCCTACCCTATACTATCTACCCTACCCTCATACAATCTTGTGGCATACTATTAATAATAACAAATAGAAATTATAAATGAAAAATGAAAAAAAAAAGGATCTATCCAAAGTGCACAAAACCACTTATCCAGGAGATACACACAAACCTGCGTTCACTGCAGTGTCATTTATGACAGCCGAGATTTGGATTCAACCTGAGTGCCCAACAGCCTATGAGTGGACCCATTTTCTTTCTCCCTTTAAATTCCACACTGAGCTTGGAGTGTGGGGTGGCAGGTGCGTGTGGTTCCCCCCGTTGAACCTACAGAACCTACAGATTGGCAACATGGGCTTCACGTGCTGAGAATTCTCTCTTGGTTGGGAGGAAGACATGGCGCCCAGAGCTCTCAGCTCTGCTGGAATTCCTTGGACTCTACTCAACCAGATCGGCATCTTCACACTTGGGAAGAGTCTCCCCGGGGCCTCAAGTAGTGAGTGAGTTTCTCACAATATCCTTGGCAGATAGATGGCTTCCAGTCTTGCCAAGAGGACAAGAAGTCTCATCAATGATGACCACAAGTTCTTGTGGGGGGATACTGAGCAGCTAAAAATGTCACCTGGCACTGCTCTTTGTACTTGAGAGAAAGGCTACTTGGAAGAACGTGCAAAGCCACAGCGTTGAAGACTGGGGGCCTGAAAATGAGATGCCCTCAGTGCTATCAGGGGAAGCCCTGCCTTGCTTCCACAAACGCCTCCAGCAGGCAAGCTGAGTTCAATATCCATCTCAGGAAACACAATGAGAAGAGCATTGCATCTGGCTGATGAGATAAAAACCAGAGGCAGGAAAAAAAAAAAAAGAAACAAAAACAAAAAAAAACCCAACCATCTTTCTTCCAGAGTAGTCCAGATCAGCCCTTAGCTCTTTTCTCCAGCAGACAGGGAAGAAAATCATCTCTGTGACTCAGAGGCTGAGAGCCTGGGAACTAGAGACTGTCAGACCTGGTTTTGCATCCCTGCTTTATTGGTGATTTTAAGGCAAGTTAGGCAATGTCTCTGAAGCTTAGCAATGTCTCTCATATTGAGTGTGTCAACCTACTCTCTGAGCTGGCACTCTTGCTTCTTATTCCTCCAAACAATGTCATGAAGGTCTTTTTCTAACTTAGAATAGTTTCACGCCCATCTTAAAATTTTTCCTCTTTTTTAATTTATTTTTTTTATGAATGTGGGATGATCTCACTCATAGGCAGAAGTTGCAAAATAAGATCAGAAGGGAGAACACTAAGCAGAACTTGGACTGGAGTTGGTGTATTGCACCAAAGTAAAAGATTATGAGGTGGGGGGAGGGCTCAGGTCCTGGAACATGATGGCAGAGGACCTAGTGGGGGTTGAATTGTTATGTGGAAAACTGGGAAGTGTTACACATGTACAACTATTATATTTTACTGTCAACTGCGAACCATTAATCCCCCAATAAAGAAAGTAAATATTTTATAAATAAAAATGTCCCCCTTTTTAGTAGTAATTTACAATATTGTAAGATAATAGGGGCATAGTTCCACACTTCTCCCACCACCCAAGTTCCATGGCTCTCCCAAGTTCCTTCACATGTTAAATCTCTTCCTCCCAGCCCTCAAAGCCCTTTAGACTCTGATCTCACTTCAGAGAACAAACACCGTCCCTGGTTATTGTCACTGCCTGGCCACCTGTCGTAGTGTCACCACCAGCAGCCTTTGTGATTTCACACAAGCATGACCAATATCATTTCACTTACGAGTCTACAGTTGGCATCAAGTCATATTACTCCTTCCTTTATTTGGGGGATATTCTATGTATTTCATCTTCTGCCCCTCCCTCTTCCATAAGACTAACCTTGACTTCCTACAAGGAATCAGAGGATGCTGACATAGGAGAGCAAGTTGAGTGGAGCACAAGTATGAGTTTGGCACTTTACTTGGCAAGATGGCCAATCAGGCTTATCTGGGCTCTGTGCTGGGATGACGTTTCGAAGACTGATGAGGAGTGGCCAGACCAAAGTAGCCTTTCAGTAGGGAAAGGTGAGGCTGTGCGCCTCTTCTGAGGCAGGCTTGCTTAGCTAACCATGTTCCATCAAAATATTTGTTGACCTGCACTCTGAGAATGCTAGCATCAAGCTCAGGCTTCGGTCATGGTGACGCAGTGTGGGCCCGACACTGTTTGGTGCTGTCCTGCCACCCTCCTTTCCTTCATGACACAGTCACAGATGCCGGGAGGTGGCCTCAGCTTCCCCTGCACAGTTGTGGAGTGATCCCCAGAGGCACGACACGAGGCAGAAAGATAAAATCACACTTCCATTTGGATGTCAAACAGCAAGCACCTTGGATGAGAAGAGTTACTCACCCAAAGGGGGAGGGAAAAAGAATGTGAAGCCTCAACTGTAACTAGAGGCTGATGCCAGCCATTCACAAGAGCTGGTCGTGTGTGTGTGTTGAATTCCAGGCAATTATCAGTGGTCTCTCTGTTGGCTTGGAAGGATTTTGAACCATGACTGAGGGAAATAAGATCCATCAGATAGGAGATCCCATTGCCCTGTTTAGCCCTCTGCCAACATCACTGGGGAAATGTCTTCCCTGTTGGCTTAAACTCCTGGGCTCTCAGGAGTAGCTGGTGGGGCTGGGTGGTAGCACACATGGTTAAGTGCACATAGTATGAAGTGCAAGGACATGTGCAAGGGTCCCAGTTTAAGCCCCCGGCTCCCCACCTGCAGGGGTGGGGGATGCTTCACAAGCTGTGAAGCAGGTCTGCCGGTGTCTGTCTTTCTCTCTCCCTCTATATCTTCCCCTCCTCTCTCAATCTCTCTCTGTCCTACCCAATAAAATGGAAAAATAAAACGGTCACCAGGAGCAGTGGATTTGTAGTGCCAGCACCAAACCAAAACCCAGGAGGAAACACTGGAGGAAAAGAAAAAAGAGTAGCTTGTGAAAAAGATTGTGGGAGACAACTCCTCTGGGACTTCACATGGTTTGAAAGTCTCAAACTGGGGCCCTGAAAGAGCTGGGACCTCAAACAAATCCTGCTCACTAACTTCTTTGTTGTCTACCAAGCTATGAAATCAACATGTTGCATGTGGGCACAAAACATCTGTGTTGTTCACCATGGTGACACCAAACAATTAACATGGCCAGGCAGTGGTGCACCTGGTTAAGCGCACACATTACAATGCACAGGGACCCAGGTTCAAGCCCCTGGTCTCCACCTGCAGGGGGGAAGCTTCACAAGTGGTGAAGCAGAGATGCAGCTCTCTCCCTCTCCCTGTCCCTGTCCCTCTGCTTCCTCTCCCTGTGTCTCTTTCTCTCTTTTACCTCCAGGGTTATCACTGGGACTCAGTATCTGCACAATGAATCTACTGCTCTTTGCAGCTGCATTTCCCATTTTTTTATTGGATGGGACAGAGATAAATTGAGAGGGGAGAAGATAGAGAGGCTGAAAGAAAGACAACTGCAGACCTGCTTCACCTCTTGTGAAGTGTCCCCCCTGCAGGTGGGGAGCCTGGAGCTCAAACCCGGATCCTTGTGCAGGTTCTTGCATTTAGTGCTATGTGCATTTAACCAGGTGTACCGCTGCCCAATTCTCCTGTCTCTTCCCCTCTTTATCTCATCCTCCCCTCTCAATTTCTCTCTGTCATTATCCAATAATAAATGTTAAAAAGATATAATCAAACAACTAACAACTGTTCACCATGGGGATCTTGAGGTGAGAGACAAAACACTGGTCCTTCAAAGAAAATGGCCCTGGTCAATGTGTCGTCTGTCATTGTTAGGTGTCATGATATTTCAGAGACACACTGCATTGGCATATGGCTATCTGGTATACCTGAACACCCACCAATCAGTGCTACATGGGAGACGAAGAGAGCTGACCCCCCCCCCACCACCCCCCCACACACACTGGAACAACCAGCTAGAGAGCTGTGGACATCCACCTGGCATTTAATGGCGTGTCTCACTCAGGTTGAATAGATTGTCTGCTTGTCTCTGAGTCTGTTGCATTGAGCACAGAGACACATCATGGCTTTGTGATCGAGATGGGAAGAAAACCATCAAGTAGCAAAATGGAAGCCAAATACTTCAAGGACAGTGTTTGGAAGGTTCTTATTTTCTAGGTTGGCTGGAGATTTTGACACTAACTAAAAGAGGAGCCTGGCCGAGTATTATTGGCTCAACATTACTGGGCTTTGATTTCACCATCTGTGAAATATGAATGGATAAGTGCTTAGCAGTCCCATGGGTCTTAGACTTGAAATGCTGAGAGGCAGACCACACCCTTGGATAAGTAACAAAAATCCCACCCTGGGTGTTCACACAAGTTGCACCAAGGAATGAAAGTGGAGAGAGGAGAGTGTCACATTAGAATTGTTCACAGAAAACACCCCATTCTGTGACAAGTTGAACTTTGTTTAGTGATACGAAGGCAAAGCTATTTAATCTCCGGCTTTTGGGCAGGTGACAACCATTTTCATATTCTGGTTTTAAGGTCACCTCCACCCACACACACACCATGATTTCAATTAAAACATTTCAGGATTACTCCAAAACATTTCAGGAAAGTTATAATTTTTTTTTTTTACAGTATTAGATATACTATAGATTTGGGAGAACTGATAACCATTCCTAGAAACCTGATGTGTTCATCAGTTCCCCTCTCATCTCTTCCATCTTCTTGTTTACCTAAACAGAGACTCAGAGTACCACCAACTCCTGGACCCTGTCCTTCCCTTACATGCCATGACCCAGACTTTGGGAGAATGTCTTTCTTTGGCTAAAACTGCTGTTCCCACTCTTTGGAATACTTCTTGGTAGAGTGTCATGGTGAATACAAATTTGATAAATGAATCAATGGGGGAATGTAAAAGATGAACAAGGAAAACACACACACACACACACACACACACACACACACACACACACACACACACACTCACCAATATTTTCAGGCCATGGTAGAAACCCTTTACTCTCTCAAGCTATCTCCAGACTCCAACTCCACATCACATACCACCCTCAATCCTATGCATTTTCCTGCTGAGAAGCTTCCTCTGCTCTCACCTCCCGGGCACCATGACAGACACCACTGACTCAGGAGCTGCCTGCCACTGGGGTCAACATCATTGTGTAGAGTAGACATTTCTTGGACATTGGAATAAGGTTGACCTATTAATGGGATGAAATGGAGAAGAAGGAGCAGGAGGAAGAGGAGGGAGAGGAGGAGGAGAAAGTGAAGGAGGAGGAGGGTAAGGAGATGGAGGAGGAAGAGAAAGAAGGAAAAAGAAGGGGGATGAGAAGGTAAAAGAGGAGGGGAAGAAGAAAGGGAAGAAGGTGGAAGAGGAAAAGGAGAAGAAGGAGGAAGAGGGGAAGGAGAACAAGGAGGAGGAGAAGGGGAAGAAGGAGCAGGAGAAGGGGAAGGAGAAGGGGGAAGAGAAGAAGGAGAAGGAGAAAAAGAAGAAGAAATAAAGAAGAGGAAGAGGAAGGAGGAGAAGAAGGAGGAGAGAAAGAAGAAGAAGGAGAAGAAGAGAAAGAAGGAGGAGGAGGAGGATGAGAAGGAGAAGGAGAAGGAGGAGGAGGAGGAGAAGGAGGAGGATGAGTAGGAGAAGGAGGAGGAGGAGGAGGAGGAGAAGGAGAAGGAGAAGGAGGAGGAGGATGAGTAGGAAAAGTAGAAGGAGGAGGAGGAGGAGGAGGAGAAGGAGAAGAAGAACTTGGCATGGGCAAAGGAAGCAAGGGAAAGAGACAGGATAAATCAACCCCCCCCCAAAAAAAAAAATCCAGGGAGTTTCAGTGTCTTTGGAAGTGACTTCTGGGCAGAAAGTCTCTGTAGATGGTCCAGCGGAATCCCCCCATGTGCCAGTCTCAGCCCTTCAGCAGAACAAGGGGCCTGGAGAGCCTTTATGACCATGAAAGCGAGAAGGACTCCTGCTAACACCCTTGCAGTTTTGTTTTAAAGCATCATAAACCTTTGGGCGTGGTCTCTCTCCCCAACTAGTTTCTCTCCTTGGCTTTCATGTGGGTAGTGTTGTAGTAATTTCTCTGTTCAAATAAAGTCTGTAGAAAGCCACAAAGGGAGCCCTGGACCCTGAAGCTTAACGAATTCTGGAAACCAGCTGCCTTGTAACATGAGTGGGTCTGGTTTGGGCGTTCTCTTTTGTGCGTTTTTCTCTGACCTAAAGAAGGGGTTATTGGGTGTCCTCTGGCAGGTGCTCTGGGATTAAGAAGGGAGCTGGTCAGAAACCGAGTAAGAATCAGGGTGTTTTCTTTTTTAAATAGTTTACGAAAGCAAACACGATCGTTAGCTTAATCCCCTGTACCTCATGCAAGGTTAACATTTAATAGTGAGGTTGGAAAAAATATATATGGGATGACATGTGTCTCTATTCTGTGCACACAGATCTCAGAGCCTCTGAGAGTTCCCTTTCAGTGTGAATGCTGAAGTTCTTAGCCCAGGCCTCATTGCTGGGATGCATACACGTGTTTCAAAAACTCCGTCACATAATTTTTCTTTCTTGAGACCTGGATGAAAGGGGGTCAAATGGAGTATTCATAAACCTGCAGAGAGAGTTTATGGTTTTCCCCCTAAATTTAACTACTTCATTTTTGTTAGAGATAGAGAAAAATTGAAACGGAAGAGGCGCTAAAAGGGAGGAAGAGAGAGAGAGAGACCTGCAAGACTACTCGTGAAGCTCGCACCCCTATGGGCACAGAGCGGGGACTTGAACCTGGGTCTCTGCTCATGGTAACATGCATGCCCTACTGGGTGTGTCAACACTCAGTCCTAGGAATTGTGGTTTTAAAGTGACCTTTTAATCTATTTTACTTATATTAATGAGAGATACAGAGAGAAAGACACACACAGAATGACCAGAGCACTGCTCAGCTCTGGCTGATGGTGGAGCTGGGGATTGAACCTGGGACCTCCTAGTGGCCATTGTTTTTGATAGTGAGTGAGAGACAGAGATAGGAGATAGGAAGAGAGAAAGAAAGAAAACTAAAGACAATTGCAGCATTGTTCCACTATTTGTGAATCCCCTCGCCTCAACACACACACACACACACACACACACACACACACACACATACAAGCAAGTGGGGACCAGGGTCTTGAACCCAGTCTCTTATGCATGTTAATACCTGTCGTCTATTGAATGACTCACCCCCTGCAGCCTCCAGCCCCCGCAGATATTAAAAGAAGTTTGTTGTTTACCTTCAAAGAGGCAGCCACCACGATGCGCATATTTACATGAGAAACAGATATGCAACTCAGAAACCAAAAAAAACACAAATACAAACAGCAACAAAACCCACCAAAAGTCTTGCAGGATTATCTAGACAGGAAATTGAACTTGAGGACTTTAGAGAGGTAGTGAATGATGAGGAAGAAATCAAAGGTGCTTTCTGGCTAAGCCTTGGTGAGCATTCCACCCACCTGGCCAGACTCCTAGAGTGTTTGGTGCTCTGAGGGAAACTGGAAAGCAGAACTCCCTGCTCCAAACCCGAGTTCCACAAAGCTGGAAAGATGGAACTCAATCTTCTGATCCAAGTAATTACAAACTACCCGAGATCTGACCATAGAGAATTGTATGAAGCCAGGCATACTGGGTTAAAAGCACATAGTATGAAGCACAAGGAACAGGAACTGTGCAAGGATCAAGGTTTCAAGCCTTGGTTCCCCATCTGCAGTGTGTGTGTGGGGGCTCTCCTCACAAGCAGCGAAACAAGTCTGCAGTTGTCTATCTTCCTCTCTCTCTTTCTTCCCTTCATCTCTCAATTTCTCTCTGTCCTATCTAATTAAAAAAAATTTTATCTATGATAGATAGATTTCTTTATGATAGAGAGAAGAGAAGAGAGGAAGAAGGAGAACTGGAACACCATTTTGGGCATAGGTAATGCCTGAGGTTGAACTCAGGATATTATTATTATTATTATTATTATTATTATTATTTTGCTTCCAGCGTTATTGCTGGGGTTTGGTGCCAGCACTATGAATCCACTGCTCCTGCTGGTAATTTACCCCCCCCCATTTTATTGGATAGAACAGAGAGAAATTGAGAGAGGAAGGGAGATAGAGAGGGAGAGAGAAAGAGAGACACCTGCAGTCCTGCTTCACTGTTTGTGAAGCTTGCCCCCTGCAGGTGGGGAATGGGGGCTTGAACTCTGGACCTTGTGCATGAGAACATGTGCACTCAATCAGTTATGCCACTGACTCATCCCTCATTTTCTAGAACCATGAAGGACACAGGAACACATGACCTGCCCCCCAAATCCCACCCTCCCCAGAACAAAGGAACCCTTCCTGACTGGCTAGGAAGCCCCTAGATGCTTCTTAGCCAGCCGATGGTACCAGCTGTCTCCTGCTTCCAGAATATTCTATCACAGGGGAGCTTGGCTCTAGGAACAGAAATCCCATGAAAATTCCATTGTCACAACACAGAAGGGAACCGGGAAGCAGAAAAAGGGGAATTACTGAAACCCCCAGGGTACCTCAGTTTCAGATTTTTCTAGCATTTTCTTTTTTCTTTTATTATGTTTAAGCCATTTTTCATTTTTAAAAATTATATTAGTGGTTTAATTTAATTTACAAAATTATGAGACAATAGGGTCTAATTCCATACCGTTCCCACCACAGAGGTCTGTGTCCCCATTCCCTCCACTGGAAACTGCAGTGGTTCTCCCGAGGTCACAGATGTGGGTTGGCTATTATTTCACTAACTGCCTATACTATTTGCCCATTTTCCTATGGTCCTGCCTTCTCTTCTTTTTTAAGTCACACCCGCACCTATTACTACTTCCAAATGTCTTTCCTTTTTTTCTTTTTCCTTCTCCAGATTCTGATGGAAATGGAGTTCAGAGCCTTCTAGTCATCTTACCCTAACATTTCTCCTTTTTAATTTTTTTTTCATTTATTTATTGTATATAGAGAAATCAAGAGGGAAGGAGAAGATTGAGAGAGAGAGACAGACAGACACCTGCAGCACTGCTTCACCACTCATGAAGCTTCCTCTCTGTGGTTGAGGACCGGGGGCTTGAACCCAGGTCCTTCCTTGCACATCATGATATGTGAATCCAATGAGTATTTTGTTGTCACTAGTGTTATTACTGGGGCCTGGGACCTGCACATGAATTCCACCACTACTGGCTATCACTTTGTATTCCTCCCACACCCCCTGTTTTTCTGACAGAAATGGAGAGAAATTGAGAGGGGAGGAGAAGATAGAGAGGGAGAGAGACAAAAAGACACCTGCAGACCTGCTTCACTGTTCCTGAAGCTTCCTCTCTGCAGGTGGGGTCTGAGGGCTTGAACCTGGCTCCTTGCACAGGGTGCCACTGTCTGACCACCTAAAGCTGAGCTTTTAAAAGCTGTGTGTGAAACTTCAAGCCTGGTGCCAGGCAAGGCTGCCTGTTGGGTCCCTGCTGCAGACTCTTTGCGGGCAAAGAGACCCGCTTGTCCTTCTTCCAGTTACCCTCCCTCCCCTAACCCACAGCAGAAACCGTTTTCTGTGACTCTGCCAGGCTCCTCTTGAGAGGTAGGGTGGGGGTGGGGTTAGGGGAAAGGCTGGCTCTTCCTGAGCTAAGTGAAGCCTGTGACTGACTGCAGAGGCCTGGAGAACCCTGGTGTTTCCAGCTGCCTCCCAGAGCAGGTTAATTCGCAAGGACACCCCTTTGGCTCCCAGGGTCAAGTTGTTTGGTTTCCAGCGAATATTGTGGTGGCACCTGTGGTTACCCACGGACCTCTCATCTGCTCTGCTTATCTGATAACAGGCAAATGGGCAAAGAGCTTTTAATATCCCCTCAAAAGGGGAAGATCGGTAATTAGTTATTCACCGCATGGAATGGGGCCAAGGCTGACTTACTCCCAGCAAGCCTCAGCTATCAGGAGGCTGGGACTTGGGGTCCAGGTGTGCTGGGGCCACTGGAAATTGCTCTCATCACCTCCTGCACAAGAGAGGCCAGTGTCAGCACCTCTTGAAACACCTGCCATTCCCACCACGCTGTGCCCTGGATCTGAGCCATCCCACCACCCCAGCTGGGCAGGGGTCCCGCCACCTAGCCTCCTGGTGCAGCGCTCAAGGGGGGTCTGCTAGGAAAAGCAGCCAGTGGCCAAGGGACACGGAGGGCCCCGTGCGGAGACAGAAGCAGCTAAGAGACAGGAAAGGAGGCAGCCAGCCTCTGCCACCCCCCAACCCGTGCAGAGACGGAACTTCTGCTGAAGCTACCAGCCGCCGCCTTATCACCCGGGCACAGGGCCTGCGGTTTCGTCGCTCTCGCAATCCGGCTCAAACTGCCGGCTTCTTTTGCGACAAACAGGATGCCTCTCTCCGAGGCCCTCAGCATCCCATTTTCTTTGAGAGAGAAGAGCTGGGGTGGCCCCACCCTGGGCTGGGGATGGTGGGAGTTCAGAGGAGGGGAGGGAGGAGGCGTCTGTTTCAAGTAGCTTCCAGAAGCCACAGCTGTGCAGGTGTTGTAGCTGGGGGAGGATGGAGACAGGAGGGAGGCAGGAGGGAGGGAGGGAGGCCTGGCAGCTTTCAGTGCACCCTGCAGCTCAGCTCCTGGCCCCCCCGTGTGTCTTTGAGCAAACCGAGCCTGAAGTCAGGAGACAGGGCTGGAGCCCAGGGTGCTCCTGTGTGTGCTGGGCCCTGCCAGGGTTGTGAAGGTGCCGGCCAACACGTCACAGACACACTCTGAGCTCCTGTGGGTGGCCAGGAGACAGGACACTTGCTGGGATTCTGGGGGACTCAGAAGCAAATATGCTTCACCTGCCCTGGACTGCACGCTGGGCCAAATCCTAAAAAATTCACTGCAGGGTCTTGTCTGGCTGAACTGTGTTCATTCCCACGCTTCTGTTTTCTTTTCTCTTTCTCCCCCTCTTCCTTTCTTTCTTTCTTTCTTTCTTTCTTTCTTTCTTTCTTTCTTCCTTTCTCCTTTCTCTCTCTCTCTCTCTCTATTCATTTCTTTCTCCATCCCTTCCTCTTTCTTTCTTTCTTTCTTTCTCTCCTTCTTTCCTTTCTTTCTTCCTTTATTTCTTTCTCTTTCTTTCTTCCTTTCTTTCTTCCTTTCTCTCATCTTTCTTTCCACTAGAGCCCTGCTCAGCTCTGCCTTATGATGGTGCTGGGGATTGAACCTGGGTCACTGGAGGCCTCAGGTATGAAAATCTTTTTCCAAAAACATTATGCCTCCTACCAAACTCTCTTTTGGAGGGTATTTATTTCTTTATTTATTACTAGAGCACTGCTCAGCTCTGGTTTATGATGGTGCTGGGGACTGAACCTGGGACATTTGATACCTCTGGTGAGAGAGTCTCTTTGCATAACTTCTGCCCTGGAGTCCATATTTGAATATTCCAGATGCATCCTGCCCTCAGACTAACTTCCAGCTCCCACACACCCATTTTAACAGAAGCACTTTTGAATCTCAGTCACCCGAACGTGGTATCTGTGAGCTGAGAGATTTAAACTAGGGGTGGGCCCACAGCTGTGTGTGGGGGAATGCCATCATAGGAGAGAACCCACCGCCAAGGCCACGGAGAACCCCGCAGAGGCCATGCCGGCTGCCAGAGGTGGGAGAAAGACAGCACGATTGTGTGATACTCTGTGGCTACCCAAAGCCTCCCATCATGACTTCATCCCAGTGCACCAAAGGCTTCCTATGGTCAGGTGTTTCTCAAAGAACAACTGCGGTGTCAGGACTGTAGACAGGTTCTCAGACCCTGGCTGTTCATAGATTAGAGGGGAGAGGCTTCAGGAAGCTATATTTTATCAAACACTTTGTGAAAACCTTCTTCTTCTTCTTCTTCCCACCAGGGCTATTACAGCACAATGAGTCCACTATTCCTAGTGACCATTTTT
Organism: Erinaceus europaeus; assembly: GCF_950295315.1. NCBI lineage: Eukaryota > Metazoa > Chordata > Mammalia > Eulipotyphla > Erinaceidae > Erinaceus > Erinaceus europaeus. Next base: position 121,874,492 of record NC_080170.1, read on the forward strand.
TCCTATTCATTTATTTATTTTAATTATGATAGAGACAGAGAGAAATAGGGAGAGAGAGGGAAAGAGAAAGAGAAAGAGAGATGCCTACAGCTATGCCTCATGACTTGTGAAGCTTTCCCCCTGCAGGTGGGGACCAGGGGCTCGAACCCAGGACTTTGCACTCTGCAAAGTGAGCACTTAACCAGGTGTGACACCACCTGTCCCCCTTCTCTGTTTATTCTCAGATTTGGAGTGTATCTCTCTTACTGGATTGGCAGCTCGTTGGGGAGACCGGTTTGTGCTATGTCGTCTCTATGATCCAGATTTTCTTTTAAAAAAAAATTATCTTATTTATTGGACAGAGACAGCCAGAAATTGAGAGGGGAGGTAGAGATAGAGAAGGAGAGAGACAGAGAGACAGCTGCAACACTGCTTCACTACTCTCAAAGCTTTTCCCCTGCAGGTGGGGACCTTGGTCCTTGCACATTGTAGCATGTGCGCTCAGCTAGGTGCGCTACCACTCACCAACCCCCCCCCCCAGTTTTACTGTAGGGTCATATCTATATCAACGGTTCAGAAAACGTTCTGAAGGATCATAACTCAAGTCACAGAGGTGAGCCACACACACCTTGGCTTTAAGAGGAGAAAACACTGGAAAAAGAAAGTCGCCTGGAGAATCTGACTGGGTGGTGATGAACGACACAGAAGAAACAGGAAGGGAGTCGGCAGTGGTGCAGCGGGTTAAGCGCACGTGGTGCAAAGCACAAGGACCGCCATAAGGATCCCGGTTCGAGCCCCTGGCTCCCCACCTGCAGGGGAGTCACTTCACAAGCGGTGAAGCAGGTCTGCAGGTGTCTGTCTTTCTCTCCCCCATTCTGTCTTCCCCTCCTCTCTCCATTTCTCTCTGTCCTATCCAACAACAATGACATCAATAACCCCAACAATGTTAAACAACAAGGGCAACAAAATGGAAAATAAATAAATATAAAAAATATTTTAAAAAAGGTGATAGTAAAAAAAAATAAAGGAGTCTTGCTGCCTCTGATACAATTCTCTTGAGGTTTGCACGCCATCTAGTTAAGATGACATCTCTCTCTTACACATAGTACAGAGATTAAGAGCCTTTATTGGAAAATAACAGACATGTGTCTTCAATAGATACTGGGTATAGCGGAGACTTGGAGAGCCCTACGTGACCACTGCCACTTCCTGGAGTTTAGGGAAAGGGTCCACTTTTCAAAAAACAAACAAACAAACAAACAAATAAATAAAGCACCAAGAGGGAGTGAAGGGGAGAAATCTCTGTAACTATAACCCTGGTGGTAATGCAAGGCTGGATTACTCTTTCTTTCTCTTTCTCTCTCTTTCTCCAGGGTTATTGCTGGGACTCAGTGTCAACACTACTAATCCACTGCTCCTAGGGCCATTTTTCTCCATTTTAATTGGATAGGACAGAGAGAAACTGAGAGAGGAGGGGGAGATAGACACCCGCAGACCTTCTTAGCTACTTGTGAAGTGTTCCCACATGCAGGTGGGGAGCAGGGGGCTCAAACCTCAATCCTTGCACAAGTCCTTGTGCTTAGTACTATGTGCACTTAACCTGGTTTGCCACTGAACAGTCCCCCAAAAGGCTGGATTTCTCAGCCTCTCACTATTTATATTTCCAGCCTGATAACTCCCTGCTGTATAGGACTGTGGACTGTAGAATGTTTAACAGAATCTTTTCTCTCTACCCACTAGAATAAAACGCCACCACAGTTAACCAACCTCCCACCAATCGTGATAACTAAAGATGCCAAGACTTTGTAGAGCAAAAATACCCCCCCCCCCAATGCCTTGCCCTCTCCCTCCTGTTAAGAGACTTGGAAAAGATAAACTCGAAGAAGAAAATGCAAAAGGGAAACCATCAGAAGGAAGAAGGTCCTGATGTGTGATCTAAATAAAGGAAAAAGGAGACTGGATAAGGAGACCCGTGGGGAAGGACGCAGAGAACCAGATCTAAAGGAAAGGGATGAAAACAATAAAGACAAGAAGGTATTTCTCTAGGAAGAGGATCTACTAGGAATGTTTGAGAATGGAATACACAATACTAGGCCAATCTTGGCAGAATTCCTCCTAGATGTAGATGTGATTATAGGAAAAGGGAGGGGGATGAGGGCTCTTCCATTTAACTAGTGCTCAGACAAAACTGCGAGGGATTTGGGTATGTGAGGGGTGTCTGGAGAGTGGTCAGAGGTATTCAAGAGCACTAGATACTGCAAGTATTCGAAGGCTGCAGTAGATCTCAAGATGGCGGTATGGGAAACACACCTATGCAATACCACATGATCAACATTCCAGAGAAGAAGAAAATTCCCCTCAACTGAGAGATATGAACAAAGATCACAGTGGGACATCCATGTGTCCCTTTAGCTTCTGGAAACTTTATGGAAATGGATAAGACCAAGAATTTAATGGCAGTTCTACTGTCCACTATTTACCAAATAGCATTTGTTTTCCCACTAATGTACTTTTTTTTTTTTTTTTTTAACAGGAAAAGTAATGACTGAGTCTTCACACAGATTAGTGCCTCTTTGAACAGAGAGGTGTAAGAGGAACTTACAGGCCATGCAGCCCAACATCCTTAGTGGAATCAACACCATGGTGGGCCTTCCCTCTTGCCCTAATTTTATAGTTTCCTTAGCTGATTGTAGGCATTAAGGGAGGAACCAAATTTAAGTGGAGGTTCTGGATTACACGTTATCTGCTGTGGCTGTGCAAGTGAATAAACTATCCCAACTTCTTCATTTTATATTGGGGTTTTTACGACTCAGCAATGAGCACAAGACTGATGGAACTTCATTGGTCTATTGATTCACTTGGCTTCTACCCATTCATAAATCTATTTGATCATCATTCATTTGTTTGACCATCCATCCATCCATTCATCCATCCAATCATCTATCCCAAAATCTATACATGCATCCATTCATCCATCCATCCATCCATCCCAAAATCCATCCATCCATGCATCCATCCGTCCACCCATAAACCCATCAAAATATCCATCCACCCACCCAGACATACATAAATCCATCCATCCATCCACCCATTCACTTACCAAAACATACATATATCCACCTACCCATTCATACACCCATTCTCCATCCATCCATTCACTCATCCTCCACCCACCCAGTCTTTATACAGTGACCACACCCTGGAAGATTCTGTGAGCAAGACAAAAATGAGACATGACTTCATCTCTCAAAAAGACTCAAAAGTTTATCTCTCTCAAGTATCAGAGCTCAGGGCTTATCTCTTACAGAAAACCTTGAATTGGATTTTGATAAATGCCACAGTAGAAACAGGAGCTGAATAGACCTAAGCCAGAACTAGACATGACCTGTTCAGTGGTGGCTGGAGAAGTCTTGCCATCAGAGTATCACCTTGGCACCTCTTACTTCTTCAGAGAACAATTATCTTAATAGTTGGTGTTTACCCACAGCTATGATGGGTAGATGGGGAGACCAGCTCTCTGTTCATATCTGCCCAGATCTAGGTCCCAATATTATATTATGCACAATGGCTTCTCTGTAGTGAACAATAACCCAGGTAGATGGATCCAAGGACCCTGTTACAGGAAATTATGGCAATAATATAAATTGTAGAAAGGGGTATGGAGAAGAGGCTTTTGGAACATTGTATGTAGAAAAATAAAATTTAATATGTTTGGGGATTCCTGAAACTTTTGACCTGTAGGCCCTCAAATCTCTGGTCTTTTTTTTTTTTTTTTTATGAATTTACATGTTAATTAAAGACAGGCTGACTATCCCATTGTGGAAAGGGAAGAAGACTGAGTTATTCAAAATCAAGATGCTCAGAGGGATTCAGAATGACAACACTGTGACCTTCAGAGGTAGTTTTGGAGGGGTCTCACTTCCCCTGACATCTGTACGTAGACACTAAGTTCACCCATTTTGCATTTATTCTAAGGGACAGGGCTGCTCAGTCTGTACACTTTGGGGAAAAATATCTCTTGAGAAAATACATAGTTTAGTCATTATGTACTCAGGATCTAGACCCAGACTAGAGTTGAATTCAGCCCTACTACATCCTTGTTCTTTGACCCTGGAGGCAACCCTTGGTCTTTGTGTATCCCACTGCCCATGTATAAAATGGGGAGATAGGAAGTAAGATATAGAACAGGCTAAACCAAATCAGTCACCAAGTTACAGATGCCACTATAGTTCCATCCTGACTACCCTGGGAAGACGATCTCGCCAATGTGTCCTGAAGTCTCACCTCCCCAGAGGCCTACCCCACTAGGGAAAAATAGAAACAGGCTTGGGGGGGGGCTGTGGATCCAACTGCCAACACCCATGTCCAGCAGAGAAGCAATTACAGAAGCCAGACCTCCCACCTTCTGCACCACATAGTGTTGTTTTCACTGGGTTGGCTTCACGGGCGGGAGATATAGACAACCAGAAACTCGTGGCTGAGCTGAGAACGCAGTTTAATCTTTATTCATGAGCAGGCAAGCAGTCCAACAACCTAATCACCACACAATGTGCTCCTCCATCTCTCTCCTCCAGCCCGGAACCAAGGAAGTATGTAGGATAGGGGGCGGGGAGAAGGAAGAAGCGCCAACTAGCAAGGACTAAACCAAAATCTCCCAGAGGCAGGGGGAGCGAGACCAAACCAATGTAACAGAATGACCATGTAAATAGACCACAACATGAAGCAATGTAACAGAAGGGCTCCCAGAAGCAGGACTAGAAGCATCCCAACAACACAGAGATCTTTGGTCCATACTCCCAGAGGGTCAAAGAATCAGGAAGCTTCCAGTGAAGAGGATGGGACACAGAACTCCAGTGGTGGGAACTGTGTGGAATTGTATCCCTGTTATCTTACCATCTTGTTAATCATTATTAAAGCACTACTAAAAATAATAAAGGGGGTAGAAAAAGTGTTCACTGGGTAGGTGATACAGATGACTTGAGCTTCTACTTCTAAGATACTTAAAATAGGTCATGCCCCTTGGTAAATGCTACATCATAGGAGGCTGGAAGATGGGGCATTTGGTTAAGAGCACACACCACCATGGGTTCAAGCCTCTGGTCCCCACCTGTTAGTTTTTGTGGGTAGCTCAAGTCAATATTAGGGGCTGGGGTGGGATCAGGGGTCACATCAGGTTTAGGGATAACAATATATTGGGGCTGGTCAGAATCAGCCCTGTGGATTTCCTTGACCCGGAGATAATGAGAAACACAGCAGCATGTTGATTGCAGTGGTGTTTCTGGGGCAGTGGTACTCAGATTTGGATTACAGTTAGACATTGTCTAGAATCTAACTCTCTTTTTCCCTCCAGGGTTATCACTAGGGCTTGGTGCTGGCACTACGAATCCACTACTCCTGGTGGTCATTTCTTACATTTTATTGGATAGGAAAGAGAGAAACTGGGGGGGGGGAGATAGAGAGAGAGGGAGAAATACAGACACCTGTAAATCTGCTTCACCCTTATGAAGCTTCCCCCTGCAGATGGGGAGTGGGGGCTTGAACCTGGGTCTTTGTCATGTCCTTGTACTTAGTACAATGTGCACTTAACTGGGTTCATGACCACCTAATCCCTTGGAATCTTATTTTAATTTTTAAAAATATTTCATCTTAATGAGAGAGATGCACACACACACACACACACACACACACACAGAGAGACAGAGAGAGACAGAGAGAAAAAACACAGAACTCTGCTCAGCTCTGGCTGGTGATGGTGCTGGGAATTGACCCTGGGACCTGGAAGTTGTAGGCTAGAGAAAGTCTTTTGCAGAACCATGATACTGACTCTGCAGATTTATCTGTTTACCAGAGCACCTCTCAGCTCTGGCTCCTGGTGGTGCCAGGGATGAGCGTGGGACCTTGGGAGCCTCAGATATGACAGTTATTTATATGTAATCACTGTGCCATCACTCTGGCCCCTGTAGACAGTTCTAATTGTCACCGCTCAGGGAGGTAGTGACACGGCACCCACTGTATGTGGCTTCTGGTAATTGTTCCATAATTGATACACAGAACACATTCTCTCAACAAGGGATGATAGGTGCACCTTGCCCACAGGGGTGCAGCTGAGGAGTCCTGGGGGAGGCTGGCTGGAGGGAGTCTGCTCACATCACACCTTTCACTTAGAACCTCAGAGCTGCAGGACCCCAGGGACCTGCCCTTGGATGTCTGAGAACTCATGGAACCAGCTGTGACACTCCGGTCGTCACTCTCTGTCACATGTCACCAGCTGCAGACACATCCCACCTGCAGGGAGGCCTGAGACAGTCAGGTGTGGGGACAGGGGTACCAGCAGCTCTAGGTAGTTGGCTTGCAGGAAGAATGAGGGAACATGGGAGAGTAGACAGTATCTGGAATTCTATTTTTCTATTTTTAATATTTTATTATTTTATTTTAATGAGAGAGAGAGAGAGACAGAGAGAGAGAGAGAGGAGAGCATTGCTCAGCTCTGGTTGATGGTGGTGCTGGGGATTGATCCTGGGACCTCAGAAGCTCAGGCAGGAAACTATTTTGCAGAACCATGGTGCTGTTTATGCAGTTCTTTCTTTCTTTCTTTCTTTCTTTCTTTCTTTCTTTCTTTCTTCCTTCCTTCCTTCCTTTATTTCTTTCTCTCTTCCTTTCTATCTCTTTTTTAAAGTTTACTTTAAATTAAATTGAATTTATTATTGGATAGAAAATTGAGGGGGGGGGATACAGAGGGAGAGAGACAGAGAGACACCCACAGTCCTCATTCACCACTTGTGAAGCTTTCCCCCTGTAGGTGGGAACCAGGGGCTTGAACCTGGGTCCTTGTGCACTGTAGTGTGTGGGCTTACCTAGGTGCGCTACTGTCTGCCCCCCTTCTCTTTCTCTCCCCCTCTCCCTCCCTTTCTTCCTTCCTCCCTCCTTCCCTACCTCTTTCTTTCTCTCTTTATTTCTTTATTTGTTTCTTTATCTCTCTTTCTTTCTTTCTTTCTTTCTTTCTTTCTTTCTTTCTTTCTTTCTTTCTTTCCCAAGCTTGACAGCATCTCATGAAAAGAGGCCCCAGGGAGTCAGGCGGTAGCACAGAGGGTTAAGTGCACGTAGCGCAAAGCGCAAGGACCCTTGAAAGGATCCCAGTTCGAGCCCCCGGCTCCCCACCTGCAGGGGAGGCACTTCACAAGCGGTGAAGCAGGTCTGCAGGTGTCTGCCTTTTTCTCCCCCTCTCTGTCTTCCCCTCCTCTCTCAGTTTCTCTCTGTCCTATCTAACAACAACGATATCAATAACAACAATAATACTAACTACAACAACAATAAGGGCAACAAAAGGGAAAATAAATTTTTAAAAAGTTTAAGAAAAAAAAGAGGCCCCAATGGTAGAAATCTCATGCCAGTCCCAAGCCTTGACATCAGCTAGAGGTGTACCTCCTGTCAGGCCACCTTCCAGTAAATTCCATCCCAGGCCTCATGACAATCTGTGAGGTGAGCATGTCACTGGGGTCAGGTGGACAGGTGGAACAGGTACTGGGGTTATCAGGTCCCACCATGTCCCCCAGGAAACATATCCTCCCTCTGGTCTTTGCCCTCAAAGCTCAGGGCACTAACCACCCTCCCTGACTCATTTGCTTCACGTCTATTTTTGACTGTCATCAAGCAAGGATGAATGGTTGCATCTATCTTGGATCAGAGGGAAAGCTCACTAGGTTGGGTGCATGTCTGGCCATGTGTGTGGACTGGGTTTGAGCACTACTCTCTGTGACCCTGAATATGGCTACAAAAAGGCAGATCCACCTGCCCACACCCATGTCCATTGGAGAAGCAATTACAGAAGCCAGAACTCCCACCTTCAGCACCCCATAAAGAATTATGATCCAGACTCCGAGAGGAGGAAAAACATTAGGGGAAGACGACAAAAAGATTCTAAACTCCAATTCCATCAGGAACTGGAGAGAGAAGAGGGAGAAAGGTGGGACACTTGGAAGTAGCAATAGGTATACGTGTGACTTAGGAAGAAAAGGCAGGACCACCCAGAAAATAGGCAAATATCTACAAAAATAGATATTTATAGAAATAATACTTGACCCATATCTGTGACCTTGGAGAACCACTGCAGTATCTTTTTTTTTATTTTTTAAAAATATTTATTTTATTTATTCCCTTTTGTTGCCCTTGTTGTTTTATTGCGGTAGTTATTATTGTTGTTGTCATTGTTGGATAGGACAGAGAGAAATGGAGAGAGGAGGGGAAGACAGAGAGGGGGAGAGAAAGATAGACACCTGAAGACCTGCTTCACCGCCTGGGAAGCAACTCCCCTACAGGTGGGGAGCCGGGGGCTCGAACCGGGATCTTTAAACCGGTCCAGCACTTTGTGCCACATGTCCTTAACCCGCTGCGCTACCATCCGACTCCCTGCAGTTTCTAATAGAGAGACTGGGGGCCATGGAACCTGGGTCCTTGTTCACTGTAGTGTGTGGGCTTTACCAGATGCACCACTGTCTGGGAACAGTGTGGAACCATAACCCTGTTATCTTGCCATTTTATAAATCAATGTTAAATAACTAATTAAAAAAAAAAGAAAGAAAAAGGTTGGTTCTCAGAAAGAACTGAAGTTTACTGGGTGGTGGCTTACAGGAAGGAGGGCAAACAGGGCTGGGCTCAGCCAGACCCGGGCAGAAGGAGCATCAAGGAGGAAGCAAAGGATGTTTTCTACTTCAGAAAACAGTCTCTGACCCCTAGAATGTTCTCTGCCTGCAGCTTGCACCCAGTTCCTATTTCCCTGCACACTGTACCTTCTCAGCAAGAACAGCCACTCCTGGAAGTCAGGTAGAATCACCTTCCCAAACCCAGCGGGATTTGTTTACGATTATTATTTATTTTTTTTATTGCATGGGGAATAATTAGCTTGAGTGCCTTTTAATTTGTCCCCATTAAGATGTTTGCATAGCAACAATTAGAGGCTGGCGGGGCTCCCTGATTTGCTCTGAGCAGGGGACTCTCCCAGCTGAGAGCTAGCTGGCTTGGGCAAGGGGTGTAATTAATTATGTTTTTTTTTTCTTTATTTACTGCACAGAGCCTGGGGAAGAACTTTCTGGTTTCTGGGACTGTGTGGCAACTGGCGGCAAACTCGTCAGGTGAGATACCCTTTGTACAAGTCAGGGGAAGAAAACCTCAAATCCACTTTCCTGCAAACAGGTTCTGTCATGGAGTCAGGGTCAGACACATAGAGGCTGGGAAGGTTTGCAATTAGCAAATATTTCTGCAGAAGGAAGGAAGCCAGTCTCTAGCAGGTGTTTTTCCTTCCTTCTTTCTTTCTTTCTTTCTTTCTTTCTTTCTTTCTTTCTTTCTTTCTTTCTTTCTTTCTTTTTTTCTCTCTCTCTTTATTTCAGTTGTTCTTCTTTCTTTCTTTCTTTCTTTCTTTCTTTCTCTCTGTCTTTCTCTTTCCCTCCCTTCTCTCTCTTCTTTCTTTCTTTCTTTCTTTCTCTCTTTCTGTCCTCTCAGAGCACTGCTTGGGACTAAGTGGATGTAAGTGGAGATGATCATGCTTAGTAAAGTGAGGAAGGAAGTGAAAGAAAAATGCCGGATGGCTTCAGTCCTATGTGGAATCTAGAGACTTGAAACACACAAACTTGCAAAAAAAAAAAAAAAAAAAAGTAACCAGCCTGTCTTGAAGACCTTGGGAGAACAGTCTATCTCTATGTATCATGGAGACAGAAGTCATGATGGAGGCAGGAGTCATGATAGGGGCCAGATGGAGGCAGGAACCATGATGGAGGCATGGACCATGCTGGAGGCAAGATTCATGATGGAAACAGAAGCCATGATGGAGGCAGAAGTCATGATGGAGACCTGAGCCATGATGGAGACAGAAGGCATGATGGAGGCAGGAGTCATGATGAAGACCTGAGCCATGATGGAGACAGAAGGCATGATGGAGGCAGGAGTCATGATGGAGGCAGGAGCCATGATGGAGGCAGAAGGCATGATGGAGACAGAAGGCATGATGGAGGCAGAAGCCATGATGGAGACCTGAGCCATGATGGAGACAGAAGGCATAATGGAGGCAGGAGTCATGATGGAGGCAGGAGTCATGATGGAGGCAGGAGCCATGATGGAGACCTGAGTCATGACAGAGGCAGGAGTCATGATGGAAGGGTCAGAACTATGATGGAGTCTTGATCCACAATGGAGACCAGAGCTGTGATGGAGGCAGGAACCATAACAGAGGCATGAGCCACGATAGAGATGGGCCCTGGACTCTGGTCCAGTATGTGCATTTGCCCCTTTTCTCCTTCTTGTCTTCTTTCTCCTCCTCCTCCTCCTCCTCCTCCTCCTCCTCCTCCTCCTCCTCTTCTTCTTCTTCCCTTCATCTTCTTTGTCAGACTCCCATGGAAGCCTCCCTGGCTAACTGAAATCTCCTAGCAGGTGGTGGGCATGGGGTGGATGTTTGGCTCCAGACACCGAACTCACCCTCACAGGGAGACCGGGAGTCAAGTCACTCTACTCTTTAGAAAGAAAGGTGATGGGAATGACTGGTGGCATGCTAGCTGAGCCCAACTGCTACCATGCAACAGGACCAGGGTTCAAGCCCCCAGTCCCCATTTGGCGGTGGTGGGGAGGGGGGAACTTAACAAGTGGTGAAGCTGGACTGCAGGTATCTCTCACTTTCTCCCCCTCCCTCTCAATCTCTCTTTATCTCTATCCAATGAATAATAAATAAATAAAATATTTGTTTATAAAAACAATTTATTTGTTAATAAGAGAAGGAAGAGAGAATAGGAGAGAGCCAGAATATCACTCTGGCAAGTGCAATACCAGTGATTAAACTCAGGACTTTACCCACTGTGCTACTTCCCAGGCTACAGGATATAATTATAGAATACATGCAAAGACATTACAGATAGATAAATATGTTTACAGCCTATATGAGTATATTTTGTGTGATGTGATTATATTATATGTAACTCCACATAGTCTGAAAGCTATATTTTACTACACCTGGTTGTATTATAGTCATGTGGTCTCAGATGTTTAGCTAAGACAGTTTGAAACTGTAGATATGGACTTATAAATAGAAATACACACACACAAAACATCCTAGGGAACGGTTTCCAGGTTCATTTATCTTAGAGCTCATTTGTTATTTAAATAGATGCCTCCAGGTCTATGATACAACTATTTCTTTGTTCCCACACATAACCTAGAGGAAGTGTAGCTTTTTATTATTATCACGAAGAAGTGGAAATGGAGGATGAGTTGCAGAATGTCTGTTGTTGGTCTCTGGATGTCTTCTTATGGGTCCGTACTCTCACTCTCCCCTCATGTTTGTGCTTCTTTTCTATCTCCCTTCTCTTCTCTGCGACTCTATGTTGTTAAAATTCTTAGGCTCTTGCCGTGCGGGTTAGCTTCACGGGCGGGTAACAGAGACGCGGAGACAATGGCTGGGCAGGGAAGCTGAATTTCTTTATTCAGGAACAACGATTCATAAACTAAGACAAACTAATCACCAAACAGAACTCGGCTGTCTCTTTGCGGCGGCGCAAGCACTCTCTCTTACTCTCGAACTCAGGAACTCTCCAACTCTGGAACTCTCTCTTACTCTGTAACTCTGGAACTCTCGTACTGGGGAACCCTCTGAAAACTCTGGCACTCTCGAACTCAGGAACCCTCTCCCGGGGTTCCTTCGGGCGGGGCCAAGCAGGCCGCGAAATTAACTGGACTGATCCAATTCTCTTGGTGGGGGAGGGCTAGAACAAACCAATGTAAAGCATACGACAACTCTGGGAATCAGGCCATTCTGCTCTTTAGAAAAAAAGGACTGAGTAGTGGCACACCTGGTTGAGCGTACACATTGCCATACTGAAGGATCCGGGCTTCAGCCCCCCTCTCCATTCTGCTCCCCACATGCGGGGAAGACACTTTACAAGTGGTGAAGCAGGACTGCAGGTGTCTCTCTTTCTCTCTCCTTCTCTATCACCCCCTTCCCTTTTGATTTTTCTCTGACCGAGCCAGTAAATAAATAAATAAATCCATTGTTTACAAAGAAAGAGGGGCTTTGGCAATAATGGCACCCCAAGCGTTTCTGCTCAACTGGTCCCATACCCATAGCCCCTCATTTCTGGCCTTAAAAATTATTTTATTATCTTTATTTATTTATTGAATAGAGACAACCAGAAATCAAGAGGGAAGGGGGTGATAGAGAGGGAGAGAGAGCAGCAACAGTGCTTCAGCACTTGTGACGGTTTCCTCCTGCAGGTGGGGACTGGGGGTTTGAACCCAGGTCCTTGCACACTGTAACATATTCACTTAACCAGGTGCATCATCACCTGGCCCCCATTTCTGGCCTTTCCCCCCTCATCATGAATGCCAGTCTTGAGGAGGACTGAGAGAGATGACAGAGAACATTCCAGAAGGACAGAGCTGCCGTCTTCCTCGTCCTCTTCTCCCTTCTCCAGCCCCTCACAAGGGTCTCAAATATACCTACAGTTTGGCTTTGATGAGTCCTGTGCTTTGAATGTGGGTTAAGGCCAAGTTCAAGTTCAGCTGTGACTGTTGGTGATGTGGGTGGAGACACACAGATGCAGCCCGCAGCTGGGTGTGTGTGTGTTTGTGTGTGTGTGTGTGTGTGTGTGTGGAGGAGGGTATGGGGGAGGCTGTTGCATGCAGTTCAAAGTGGATGTAGGAACCCTAATCAGCCTGGGAACTGCCCCCTTGGAAAACAGACCTGAGGCAGGGGAGACAGCCTCATGGTTCTGCAAAAGACTTTCATGCCTAAGGATCTAAAGTTCCAGGTTCAGTCCCCTAGTCCCCTGTATCACCATCAGCCAGAGCTGAGCAGGGCTCTGGTAGTTCTCTGTGTGTATCTTTCTTTGTGATGTTAAAAATAAATAAGTGAAATATTTAAAAAAAAATAAGAAAGGAAACAGACCTAGAACACAGGCATCTAAGCCCATCTCTCTACCCTGTGGTACTTGGTGAAGCTGTAGTAAACAGGAAGTCCTTGCGCTCTGAGAGAGGAGAACCCCTGGCATGTCCCTTAGAGAGCTCACCTGGGATGGAATGTGGCCACAGAACAGCAGTGTGTTCAGTGCTGGGAACTTTGTTGTTGTTGTTGTTGACACTAGGATTATCAATCACTGGGGCTCTGTGCCCGCACTGTGAATCCAGCTCTCCTGGTAGCCATTTTTTTCTTACGATTCTATTTGATGGGGCAGTGAGAAATCGAGAAGGGAAGAGGGAGATATAGAAGGAGAGAGACACAGAAAGACCTGCGGACCTAATTTACCGCCTGTGAATTTTCCCACCTGCAAGTGGGGGCTGGGGGCTTGAACTCGGGTTCTTGAGCGCTGTGATACATACATTCTAGGAAGTGCACCATCATTTGGTCCCCTATACTTACTTTTTAATTTGATGGGACAAAGAGACATTGAGAGTGGAGGGAGATAGAGAGGAAGAGACAGAGAGACACCTGCAGACCTGCTTCACCACTCATGAAGCTTCCCCCCTGCAGGTGGGGACCGGGGGCTTGAATCTGGGGCCTTGGGCATGGTAACATGTGCTCAACCCAGTGTGCCACTGTCTCCCCCTGCCCTCCCAACACCGTTTTGTCTGCTCTTATCAACCTAACCTGATCTGGAAGGCTGATGATAAGATTTTCCAGAGCTTCTTTCCATCCATCCATCCATCTATCCATCCTTCCTTCCTTCCTTCCTTCCTTCCTTCCTTCCTTCCTTTATTCTTTCCTTCCTCTTTCCCTCTCTCTTTCCTTCTATCCTTCCTTTCCTTTTCTCTTTCCTCCCTTCTCCTTTCCTTTCTCTCTTTCTCTCCCCCCTTTTTTGTTTTGTATTGCCACCAGTGTTAGCACTGGGGCTCAGTGCCAGCACTATTAATCCACCATTCCTGGAGGTAATTTTCCCCCCTTTTTTTCTTTCCAATTTTTCTCCTGGTATTTATTTATTATTAAAATTTTTATTTATAAAAAGGAAACACTGACAAAAACCATAGTATAAGAGGGATACAACTCCACACAAATCCCACCACCAGAAACTAGATAGGACAGAGAGAAATTGAGAGAGAGCAGAGAGCCAGAGGAGAGTAAGAGAGCCACCTGCAGACCTGGTGAAGTGGACCCCTTTCACCTGGACCCCTTGGTGAAGTGGTGAAGTGGGGAGTGGGAACTTGAAGTCTGGTCCTTGCTTTTGATGATATGTGCCACCACCTAACCCTCTCTTTCTCTCTTTCTTTTTTTCTTTCTTTCTCTCTCTCTCTTCCTTCTTTTCTTTTCTCCATTTTTCTCTCTCTCTACCTTCCTTTTCCTATCTTTCTCTCTTGCTTTCTTTCCTTCCTTCTTACCAGAATCCACCAGGAATGAAAAGTAATCGACCGAGTTGCAAGGACCCTGGTTTGAGCCCCCACCCCCCACCTATGAGGTGGGGGAATAAATTCTGATCAGTGAAGCAGGTCTGCAGGTGTCACTCTTTCTTTATTTTTTTCAATTTTGTTATTATCTTTTTTTATTGGATACAGACAGCCAGAAATTGAGAGGGTAGGAAGAGTTATATAGGGTGAGAAATACCTGCAGCCCTGCTTCACTACTTGCAAAGCTTTCCCTCTACAGGTGGGGACCAGGGACTCGAACCTGGGTCCTTGGGCATTGCAACATGTGCACTCAGCCAGGTGCGCCACCACCTGGTCCTGGTGTCACTTTTCTTTCTCACTATTTTCTCTCTCCTCTCATCTTTTCTCTATCCTATCAAATAAGATAAACAGAAGGAAAGAAAAAAAGGTCTGAAGTCCTCAGGCTCAGACCAATAGGGACTTAGAGGTCACACAGACTCTGGCACTAAATATAAATATACATTTACATATGGGCCCTGGAGCAGGTGGATGGAGGTAAATAGTTAATTTTAGCCACAGAATTTTTTTTTTTTTTTTTTTTTTTAGTAAGAATGGGAGCTACTCCCTGCCCTAATCCAACTTTCTAGCCTTTTCTCCACTCTGACACCATTCTTTCAGACAATATTCTCATCTAACCTCAGGCTAACTACCAAACTCAAGCAAAACTACTATAGTTGTATATCCCCAGGAACATGCCTAAAATGGTTCTCCTAGCTTTTTTCTGCCCTAAAATCCCTAACCTCATCTGCTCTGACCCTACTTTCTGGTTCCTGTTCATTAACCATCTTGACTCAATTTAGGTCATGCCACCTTCCAGACACCAGGCTGCAGATGCTACCATGACTCCACCCCGACTTCTCTGGGCAGACGACCTCACCAATGTGTCCTGGACCCTCACATCTCCAGAGCTCTGGCCCACTAGGGAAAGATAGAAACGGGCTGGAGTGTGGATCGACCTGTCAACGCCCATGCTTAGCGGAGAAGCAGCTACAGAAGCCAGACCTCCTACCTTCTGCTCCCCGTAAACAACCTTGATCCAGACTCTCAGAGGGGGAGAAGTGATAGGATGAAGATAAGAGGACTCTGCACTCTAGCTCCGAGGTAGTTATGATGTCATGAGTGGTTTAGAGGGGAAGAGAGGATTGAATCAGAAAAAGAAGAGGCAACTGTGTATAAATGTGGACGGACAGTTGTAGAGAAGATGGTTGGCCCATGTCTACAACCTTAGGGGAACTGTGGTGGATTGCAGTGGGGAGAGTGCAGATTCAGAACTCTGGTGGTGGGATGGTGTGGATTCAAACCCCTGTCGACATGTAATTCTGTAACATAAAAATAAAAAAATAATAAATTAAAGAAAGATCTGAAGTCCTCTCTGTTTTCAGTCAATTTCAAGTTCTCACCAGCAGAGTCTTATCATTTCAGGCTGACCAGAGATTAGGCAAAATTCTTTCTCAGAGGACCAGGGTGAGGACAAACAGCTGATAAGGGAGGCCACATGGAGAGCTGGCCGGCTGCTCTCCTGTCCTTCTCCCAGATGATGTGGCTTCAGGACGGGACACCTTGCGCTCCTGACTCAGAATCCATTTGACCTCGGCCCTCTTGTCTACACAGATACAACTGTGTCTTTGAATCAGCAGAACCGGGGTGCAAGCTGAGGTCTCTAGTTTTTTTTTTTTTCTTTTAAAGTATATATTTAATATATTTAAATATATATATATTTGTGATTAATAGTGGGCTACAAGATTATAAGATGGCAATGTATAGGCCACACCACATCTACCACCAAAGTTCTATGCTCCCGCCCTCCTACCTCCTAAAAATAACCTCCAGAGTTCTTACAAGTGTTATAAACAGTTTGCTTCTGTTTTGTTTGAATTTTTTTTTTTTTTTGGCAACTTGATGTGTATCAGTTCTCTAGATTCCACCTAGGAGTGAAACCATCTGGTAGCTGTCTTTCATCGCTTTACTTATTTCCCTACACATCATCACCTCCAACTCCATCCATGTTGTCCCAAAGGACACACTCTCATCTATTTTGACTGCAGAGTAATACTCCATGGAGTCTGTATCCCCATAACTTGTTTAGACAGTCATCTGTGGCTGGCATCTAGGCTGCTTCCACACTCTGGCTGTTGTGAATAACAGGGCTGCCTGCGTCCCTTCAAATTAGTGTTTGTGTTTTCACTGGATAACACGGTAAGAGTGGTGTTTCTGGGTCATAAGGTGATTCCATTTTTATCTGTTAAAGGACTCCCCATAGTACTCATCCAAGGAGGCTGCCCCCATTGTGTTCCCACTAGCAGTGGAGCAGAGTTCAACCTCCCCAAAACCTGTTATTTCCTGGTTAGTGGATGTAAGTTATTCTCTCAGCTGTGAGATGGTATTTAGTGTTTTTTAATTTGCATTTCTCTAATGATAAGTCAAGTGGAACTTTTTTTAATTGTGAGGGATTAATGATTTACAGTCAGCAGTAATCGTTGGCACATGTGTAAAATTTCTCAGTCTTCTACAAAACAGTGTCACGCCCCAGTCTAGGTTCTCCTCCACCATCATGCGCTAGGACCTGACAACTCCCAGCCCCTCAGTCCTTTACTTTGGTGCAATACACCAAACCCCATCCAAGTTCTGCTTTGTGTTCTTATTTGAAAATTTCACACATCAGAAATGATAGCAACAACAAATGCTGGAGAGGTTGTGGGGTCAAAGGAACCCTCTCTCCTGCATTGCTGGTGGGAATGTAAATGGGTCCAACCCCTGTGGAGAGTAGTCTGGAGAATTCTCCAAAGGCTAGAAATGGACCTACCCTATGACCCTGCAATTCCTCTCCTGGCGATAGATCCTAAGGACCCCAACACACCCATCCCCAAAGATCTGTGTACACCTATGCTCATAGCAGCACAATTTGTAATGGTCAAAACCTGGAAGCAACCCAGGTGTCCAACAACAGATGAGTGGCTGAGCAAGTTGTGATCTAGATACATACTGGAATATGACTCAGCTATTAAAAACAGTGAACTCACCTTCTTCATCACATCTTGGATGGAGCTTAAAGGAATCCTGGGATGTGAGATCAGTTCCAGAGAAGGGTGAAATAAGGGATGGTCTCACTCTTGGGCAGAAGTTGAGAAATAAGAATAGAAGGGGATCTCTATTTTCCATTTGACAGACACCCTCTAAAACCTGGACTCATTTTATATTCAAAGGCTAACGGCTAGGAAGGCAGGATTGGGTGTGCGACAGAAAATTCTCAAAATGAATGCCGGCTTGCTGCCAGCCAAAAGGAAATGATGAGGTCAGTTCTGCATTTCAGGGAATGACTGAAGAAAGGATCTATCTATCTATCTATCTATCTATCTATCTATCTATCTATCTATCTATCTAATGAGTTTATAAGGAGAGAGTCATGCATCCAGACTCAGGAAGCAGCCAAAGGAGACACTGATTACAAAGCAAAACTCATCTCTAACAGAAATCCAAGGTGAGAATAAGAGCTCTTCAATCTTGAAGACAGAAGGCGGGGCTATTATCTGGGTGGTTGTGTTCATTAAGGAAGACTGACTGATGAGGGGGGCAGGTGGTGGTGCACTGGGTTAAGTCCACATTGTACGAAGCACAAGGACCCACCCAAGGATCCTGGTTTGAGCTTGGGCTCTTCCCCCACCCCCACCTGCAGGGAGGTGGCTTCACAGGCGGTGAAGCAGGTCTGCAAGGTGTCTGTCTTTCTCTCCCCCTCTCTGTCTTCCCCTCCTCTCTCCATTTCTCTCTGTCCTATCCAAAAAAATTGAGAAAACGGCTGCCAGGAGCAGTGGATTCATAGTGCTGGCACCAAGCCCCAGCGATTACCTGGAAGCAATAAATAAATGAGAGTGATTCACAAGGTTTCACTCTAGAAATTTCATAGAAATAATATTATTATCTTTTCTTTTTTCATTTTTAAAAAATTATTTATTTATTGGATAGAGACAGCAAAATCAAGTGGGTAAGAGGTAACAGAGATGAAGAGAGACTGAGAGACACCTCAGCCCTGCTTCACCACATGCAAAGCTTTCCCCCCCACAGGTGGGGACCACGGGCTCAGACCCAAGTCCTTGCATATTGTAACATGTGAGCTCAACCAGGTGCACCACCTGGCCCCATTGTTATATATATTTTAAAGGTGTTAGGCTTTTGAGAATCAGAAGGAGGGAGGGAGGGAAGGAGAGAGAGGAGGAGGAGAAGGCAAGTGTTTGCACTTATTGATAGCTAAGTCAGACCTACTCCTGCCAAGAACACAGAATGGACTCTATTTTTTTTTTTTTGCCCCCACAAATGGTGAAAGCTAAGTACAATTCTCCACTTCTGCCAGCCTCCCCTCTCGCTCTCACTTGCTCAAATTGTTTCAATTCAGCATTTCTACCACCCCAAGTGAGCGTCCCCTTCCCACTCAGCATCACATCAGGACTCCTGAGAAGGAAGGAAAGAGGGACTTGAAGTCTCTTGGCATGACCAGCAGACCCCTAGACAGAGCTGGGGCAGGGGGGACACTGACTTCCAGTACCACTGAAAATTCACTGAAGTTTTTGGCCCCCGAAACTTGATGACTAATAGCACGCTATGGGGCGGAAGTCTGACTGATAACACTGGCAAGTAGACCTGCAAACAGTTCGCACGTTATGTGTTTTATTTGCAGTGTTCTTACAATAAAGCCAGGCAGCAGAAAGTGTATGTGAAGAAAAAAATATCACAAAGAGAGAGCTCACTGGGTAAGATGCATGTCCTGTCATGTCTGCAGTCTCAGGCTTGGACCCTAGTACTACTTGGTGCCTAGTCCCGGGGCACCAGGGCGGGAAGCTCTGTTGCTACAGTGTCACTTCTTCTTTCTTTAGCAGAATAAAAAAGAAAAAGAAAGAAAAGCAGCTGAGAGAGGAGTGACATTGAGAGAGAAAGAAAAAGAGAATTGCACAGGGAGAGAAAAATGCATTCACAATGCTGATGGACACATCACACTCAGGTGGTTCCTGGACATGAACATCCATGGATAAATGACTGGTGTTAACTGCTCACACTCTTGTTCAAGGTCAGCTGTCTTTGCAAGTTGTGACAGACAGGGATCACAAATGACTGCACAGGAAGCGGGGTCTTCCTGGGCTGGTCTCAGCCCACATGCATTCCCAGCCCAGGATGGAGTCCTGCTAAGTCCCTTGCAGCCAGAGAAGCGCCCCTGGCTGGGGTGGGGTTTGAGCCCTGCAAGTCCTCTGTCTGGACTCACCTGCTGTCTGAGCCCCAGTTCACCATGACAACATAAGGGGGGTGGGCTGGACAGAGACACAGCTCCCAGACACCCCCAGCCCAGGCCTGCCTGGTCCCAGAACACCTGCCCTGCAGGCAGAGTTCCTGCCTGGCTGCTGAGGCCAGTCAGAATGGCATTTTATTTTTAAGATAGAGACAGAGAAGACAGAGAAAGAAAGGGAGTGGGAAGGAGAGAGAGAGTGGGAGAGGGAGAGAGAGAGTGGGAGAGGGAGAGAGGGAGGGGAAGGGAGAGGGAGGGAGAGGGAGGGAGAGGGAGAGGGAGGGAGAGAGAGAGAGACCACTGAACCAGAGCTCACCGCCCCTCATGCCACAGGGTCCAGGCCATTAAAGTTATTGCTGGGGCTCAAATATTTTTTGATAGAGGGTGAGGGACAGAGACAGAGACAGAGAGGGAGAAGACAGAGAGAACAAGAGACACCCACAGTAAAATGTGTGCTCTACCAGGTGTGCTGCTCCCCAGCCCGGGGACTTGTCTTCTCTGGTGTGTCCAAGGTTTCCGTGGGAGCTTGGCCTTTGAAACCTGCAGTTCCCAAGCATGATCAGCCCCACTCCTCTCTCTCTTTTTCCTTCTCTCTCTCTCTCTCTCTCTCTCTCTCTTTCTCAGAGTCCACAGGCAGAGTCACTACACCAGCCCAGTAGTCTGCTTCCCTTTCTTCCTTCCTTCCTTTCTTTCCTTCCTTCCTTCCTTTCTCCTTTCTTTCTTTCTCTTTCTTTCTTTCTTTCTTTCTTTCATTCTTTCTTTCTTCCTCTCTCTCTTCCTTCCTTCCTTTCTCTCTCTCCCTTCTTTCTTTCTCCCTCCCTTTCTCTTTCTTTCTTTCTTTCTTTCTTTCTTTCTTTCTCTCTCTCTCTCCCTCCCTTTCTCTTTCTTTCTTTCTTTCTTTCTTTCTTTCTTTCTTTCTCTCTCTCTCTCCCTCCCTTTCTCTTTCTTTCTTTCTTTCCTTCTTTCTTTCTTTTTTCTTTGCAGAACTCAAGTGAGACACAGAGCCATTCACTGACTCATCAGGGTCACTAGGAAGGGACTTGAGAAACCGAAAGCTTGTTTCACATTTCCTGTCCTGGCCTCCCAGCCCCGTCAGGACTAGCAAATATCGGCTACCTTCCTTTGGGGACTTTGGCAAACTATGAGGAAATGTTACTAAAAAGCATCACAAATTGGCCCCCTCTCTGAGGCCCATGGAGCATGGTTGGCTGGGAGAAATGGTAGGTAATAAAGAGATTGATTTATTCATGTATTTGTTTATTTATATATGAGTGAGAGAGAGAAAGGGAGGAGGAGGAGGAGGAGGAGGAGGAAGAGAAGGAGGAATAGAGTGGAGAGGAGGAAGAGAGAGGAGGAGGAAGAAGAAGAGGAGTAGGAAGGGGAGGAGAAGGAGGAGGAACCAGAGCTTCACTCTGGCAACCGACATGCTGGAGACTGAACTCAGGACCTCATGCTTGAGGGTGTAATGCTTAGTCTGTCTACCACACCTTCTCCTAGGTTACAGAAATGATATATATTTTTCCATTAGGAAGAAAGTTCAAGGAAAATAAAGTCATTCCTGGCTCTCCAGGAGGAGAAAGATAGCCCAGCTTTACATTACAACATGCCCCAGTTAACTCCCACACTCAGAAACCTAACTGATTTATCCAAAGGGATGTCAGTTATCTTTATGAGGGACCTCTGCCCAGGGGCAGGAGACACACTGAGCTCATCTCTCTTGTCCCCACCTGGGGTCCTGCCCCCCACCTGGAAGCCCCAGCCTCTCCTCCTGTGTTTGCCTTTCATTCTTCCTCTCCCTCAAATCCTGAATCAGTTCCTTCAGGAGCCTGGAAGCCTTACTGACCTACACAAAATAAATCCAAACAAATCCACTCTCAGGTATTCTGCGTGTTGATGTAGCAGCTCTGCTCTCATATAAAGTGAGCTGGAGACAACCACTGGGAAGAGAAAGTAAGTCTACAGGGCTTGTGACTCTCTCTCTCTCTCTCTCTCTTTTTCTCTCTCTCTCTCTCCTTATTTTGCTTCCTTCCACCCTTCCTTTCTTTTTCTCTATTTCCTTCTTTCTCTTTCTTCTTCTTCTTTTTTATTTTTTATATTTATTTATTTTCCCTTTTGTTGCCCTTGTTGTTTTTTTTTACTGTTGTTGCAGTTACTATTGTTGTTATTATTGATGTCATCATTGTTAGATAGGACAGAGAGAAATGGGGAGAGGAGGGGAAGACAGAGAAGGGGAGAGAAAGACAGACACCTGCAGACCTGCTTCACCACCTGGGAAGTGACTCCCCTTCAGGTGGGGAGCCTGTAGCTCGAACCAGGGGCTCGAACCATGATCCGGAACTGGGATCTTACTCCGGTCCTTGCGCTTTGCGCCACATGTAGCCTGCTGCTCTGCTGCCTGATTCCCCCTTATTTCTCTTTTCCTCCTTTTTTCTTTCTTTCTCTTTCCCTCTCTCCTTTTTCCTTTCCTTTCCTTATCTCCTTTCATTCTTCTTTCTCTCTCTCACCAGAGCACTGCTTGGCTCTGTTTTCAGATGGTGCTGGGGATTGAACCTAGGACTTTGGATACAGTGCATATCAATACTGTAAGGTTTCCTTGAGTTGCTTTTGGTTCCTTACTGAGAGAGAAGCAGAGTGTCACTGGTATTCAGGGCTGGGTATCCAACTAAGGACGTCCCATGTCCAAATCCTGCTCTCTGGCCACCACGAGCCTCCTGCCAATACTTCAGGGTTATGCAGCCTGTTGATAAGAAAATCCATGGATAAAAGTGAATCCCAGGGCCGGGTGGTGGCACAATGGGATAATCGCAGGTGGCGCAAAGCACAAGGACCAGTGTAAGGATCCTGGTTTGAGCCCCTGGCCCCTCACTTGCAGGGGAGTCGCTTCACAAGCGGTGAAGCAGGTCTGCAGGTGTCTGTCTTTCTCTCCCCCCTCTCTGTCTTCCCCTCCTCTCTCCATTTCTCTCTGTCCTATCCAACAACAATGACATTAACAACAACAATAATAACCACAACAAGGCTACAACAACAAGGGCAACAAAAGGGGAGAAAAAAGATGGCCTCCAGGAGCGGTGGATTCATGGTGCAGGCACCGAGCCCAGCAGTAAATCTGGAGGCAAAAAAAAAAAAAAAAAGTGAAGCCCCTAAGAAACACCGCACTCCCCTATCAGCTGCCAGGCTCAGCTGCCCTTGGGAACACCTCAGCTGCTCCTTCCCTCAAGTGGATACTCTGAAAACTAGAACTCCATAACCCAATACACATTGTCTATATTTTTAAAAAGACTTTTCTGTAAAGTTAACACATTTATTAGCAAGAGAGAGAGAACCAGAGCATTACCCTGGCACATGTGTTTCAGAGAATCACACTTGGGACCTGAAGTTTTCTTTTTTGGACATTTTTTTGTAATTGTTTGCCTCCAGGGTTATCACTGGGGCTTGGTGCCTGCACTATGGATCCGCTGTTCTTAGAGGCCATTTTCCCCATTTTGTTGCCCTTGTTATTGATGTCGTTGTTGTTGGATAGGACGGAGAGAAATCCAGAGAGGAGGGGAAGACAGACAGGGGGAGAGAAAGACAGACACCTGAACACCTGCTTCACTCCCCTGCAGGTGGGGAGGTGGGGAGCTGGGGGCTCAAACTGGGATGATCCTTACACGGGTCCCTGTGCTTTGCGCCATGTGCGCTTAACCCGCTGCGCTACTGCTCAGCCCTGGAACATCAAGCTTTTGTTAAGTCTGTCTCTTTAGCCTCTGTGCTATCTCCTGGTCCACAATACCTACTTCCCTTTTTCTTTCTCCTTCCTTCCTTCCTTCCTTCCTTCCTTCCTTCCTTCCTTCCTTCCTTCCTTCCTTCCATCTTTCCTTCCTTCCCTCCTTTCTCTTTTTCTTTCTATTATAGTTCATAGAACAGAGAGAAATTGAGAAAGGAGGGGGAGATAGAGAGGGAGAGAGACAGAGAGACACTTACAGCCCTGCTTCACCACTCGTGAAGCTTTCCCCCTGCAGTTGGGGAGTGAGGCCTTGAACCTGGGTCTTTGCATATGGTAACGTGGTCACTTAGCAGGGTGCACCAGCACTCGGTCTAGCTGTTCTTTAAATGATTAGGTTAGACATTTGCACACTTTACTTATTTAATTTATCCCCCCCCCCCAGTTACAGTCACTATTTTCACTTTCTAGCTGAGCAATGGAGACTGAAGACAAGTTGCTACTATGATTCCATCCTGACTTCTCTGGGCAGACGCCCTCACCCATGTGTCCTGGAGCCCCACCTCCCCAGATCCCTGTCCCACCAGGGAAAGACAGAAACAGGCTGGGGCTCTGGATCCACCTACCAACACCCATGTCCAGCAGAGAAGCAATGACAGAAGCCAGACCTCCCACCTTCTGCTCCCCTTAATGATCCTGGGTCTATGCTCCCAGGGGAATAAAGAACAGGAAAACTTCTAATGGAGGGGATGGGATACGGGACTCTGGTGGTGGGAACTGTGCGAGATTGTACCCCTGTTATCTTACAATCTGGTTAATCATTATTCAGTCGCTACTAATAATAAAATGACAAGTTTCTTGATGTCATTTTACTCCAAAGAGAAACATGGGAAGGAAAAACCAAAAAGGTCATCATATTGTTTGTCCCCAAATTCGGACCAACTGTCTTCACCACCCCCCTTTCTCCTAGCAATTGCTTTAGAACAGAAAACAACAACAAACAAACACAAAAGCAAACAAACAAAAACCCAACTATGAGCACCAGGCTCTCTCCTCTAGATCTGCCCAGGCCAAAGCCTGGCTTCTCCTGGGGGTCCTGTGGGTGCTGTGTCCTTGGAGCCTTGCCCTGCCTCGCTCTTGGCACAGAGACAGACTGCCTTGTAACACGGTTGGTTCATCTATTTCAGGAGGACAGCCGTCTCCTGGCCACTGACCAGCCTGCAGTGACTCTCCCAGGCATCTCTCTGTTTCCATCGAGGCTCAGCTGCTGTGTCTAAAGATACTTCTGCTCCTGATCACTGAGATTGGACCCTGGGAGCAGGTGTGTCACCTCCTGTGCCCATTCCCCCACACCTATCCCTTTAGTCGTGTGTGTGTGTGTGTGTGTGTGTGTGCGCGCGCGCAGAGTTCTGAATCACAAAGACAATCCCACAGAGGGGGGAGGAGAAGACTAAATCCAGGTGGCTTCTTGGGGGAGGTGTTGCAAGAGGAGGGGAGGGGAGGGCACCACTTTTTTCTCCTCCTTTAAACACACACCCATTTCAAAATCATTTTGTCACCGTCCAAAGATTCTTGGCTTGCCAAGGGCTGAATGACTGAGTGATGAATTCAGATAGGTTTTTTTTTCTGGTACCCTTTTTTTTTTTGTTTGTTTGCTTTTCAGTTTCAAAATGTGTGAGCAGTTTCTGAAGTCAAAGTTCCATCTTGTTTGGGGCAGGGGTGACTACAGCTTTATTTTTCAACAGCCAGGAAGGCAGGCAGGACAGACATACTCAGCTTCCCTGGGGTTTGGGGGAAGAGCAGTCAGGGAGCCTGGTGAGTGTCTCCTTCCCAACACCACTGGGCTGTGGGGCCTCCTCACACATTATCATGTTGCCAGCCAACGAGAAGAGATTCAGCCCAAAACAGTAAGAGAATTAAGGGCACAGATTCCTAGGCCCCCAGAATGTGTCTCTCTCTGCTTGGACATAGGATCTCTGTGGAGGACATTCATGTGACACTGGACCATTAGACAGGCACTAATGCAACATGGCAGAATTCCTAGGAGGAGGACAGGAGGACAGAGGACGGCGGAGGCAGGCTTAAAGGGAAAGACATGAAGACACCAGTCTGTCCTCTGTACCTCCAGGCTAACTCTCAGAAGAGACCAAAACACCCAGGATTGCGAAGGATATTTCTTGCCTCTAAAATGACAAGATGGTGCCTCTCTGCTACTTCAGCTCCTGCCCCGGGGTGCTGTGTCACTTGTCCCTGTAGCCTCAGGTAGACCCTGGCCCCTGCATGCTGAGTGCCAGGCCTGGTGACATCTGCCCTCCGCCCCTGTCATTCTCCCTCTCCAGGGAGTCAGCAGATGAGGGCCTTCTAGGTATTTACTGAGTGATTGATTTTCTGAAAATAGTGGTCCTGGCTGCCAGCAAAGATACACTTGCTATACCCTCAGGACATGTGCATCCCTAGTTTTTAAAATTAAACTAGTCTATTTATTTATTTTTCATTATCTTTATTTATTTATTGGATAGAAACAGCCAGAAATTGAGGGGGAAGAGGGCGATACAGAGAGATGCCTGAAGCTCTATTTCTCCACTTGCAAAGCTATCCCCACACAGGTGGGGACTGGGGGCTCGAACCTGGGCTCTTACGCATTATAATATGTGAACTTAACCAGGTGTGACACCATGCAGCCCCACATATCCCTTTTTAAATCGCATTTTCTTCTTATTAGTGATTTAAGATTGACTGACAAAATTATAAGATAACAGGGGCATCATTCCACACCATTCCCACCACCAGAGTTCTGTGTCCCCATTCCCTCCAGTGGAAACTGCAGTGGTTCTCCCAAGGTCACAGACATGACTTGACTATCATTTCTAAAACTATATATATTTGCCCATTTTTCCCACTATGGTTCTGCCTTCTCTTCCTTTCTAAGCGACATCTGCACCTGTTGCAGATTCCAAATGCCTTTCCTTTTTTTCTCCTTCCCCACTAGGGAAAGACAGAAACAGGCTGGGGGTGTGGATCCACCTGCCAATGTCCACGTCCAGTGGAGAAGCAGTTACAGAAGCCAGACCTCCCACCTTCTGCTTCCCACAAAGAAATTTGATCCAGACTCCCAGTGAGGAAGAAATGTTAGGGGAAGGTGACCAGAGGGCTCCGAGCCCCAATCCCAGCTGTCTTTTTGAAGGAGAAGATATGTCTGCACTGAGATCTTTCTTCCCCGTGGTTCTAGGAACCCATGAGCACATCAACACGCCGGTGGTGAGCCACCACTAAGCCACTTCTGAGCCCTAACCTCCACGAGGCCTGCTCCCCGTTCTCCCCTCACCCCTTCCACGCCCACAGCCGCCTTTCTGTGGAGAGCCCCTGAGTCCCACAAGAAGGCCAGAAGTGGGTGTTGGTGAGGATTTTGTCTCTCGGGCCCCTGTAAGTTCGTTCCCCAGAATTTCAATCACGGCCCAGAGCCTAAGAGCCGAAGCAAATGAAGCGAAAGAGAATTGGCACAGTGTTGCAGAGAGCCCTGCTCTGTGGTCGGCTGACCACAATCTCTCTAGCTGGCCCCTGTCAGACTTATTCCTCTCTGAGAGACTGGCAGAACCCTCTCCCTCCTTTCCCACTGCCCAATCCTTTCTTCTTTCTTTCTTCCTTTCTTCCTTCCTTCCTTTCTTTCTTTCTTTTTCCTTCTCTCTTTCTTTTTTTCTTTCTTTATTGGGGGATTAATGTTTTACACTCCACAATAAGTACAATAGTTTGTACATGCATAGCATTTCCCAGTTTTCCACATAACAAAACAACCCCCACTAGGTCCTCCTCTGCCATCATATTCCAGGACCTGAACCCTACCCCTTATCCACCCTAGAGTCTTTTATTTTGGTGCAATACAGCAGCTTTAGTTTCTCTTTCTCTTTTCTTTTCTCTTCTATACTTTTTTTTACCCCCAGGGTTATTGCTGAAGCTCAGTGCTGTTACTATGAATCCACTGCTCCTGGAGGCCTTTTTTTTTTTTTTTTTCATTTTATTGGATAAGACAGAGAGAAATTGAAAGAGGTGGGACACACACACACACACACACACACACACACACACAGAGAGAGAGAGGGAGAGGGAGAGAGAGAGAGAGAGAAAGACAGACACCTGCAGACTTGCTTCATCGTTTGTGAGGCGTCCCCCCTGCAGGTCGGGAGCCTGGGGCTCAAACCTGGATCTTTGCGCTTCATACTATGTGCACTTAACCGGGTATGCCACTGTCCCCTGCCCCACAAAATTTCTACATGGAGTCCCTCTGTAAACCATGTGTGATGGGCTTACTCCTGGAAGAATTTCCACAGGGGGCCAGACACCACCACCTGAGTAAGAAAATAGGATATTTTGCCCTCTGGCTGGGGACCTGCTTGCTGTGAATTGCAGGAAGCCACAGTGCTGACCCCTAGGCGACAGAAGCAGGTCACAACCAAAGAGTTTGTTGGACGGGCTCCTTGTAGCATGGTGCTCTGAAGAGCACCCCCAGGGATGTCCCACCTGGTCACCTGGCCGGGCTCCTGCAGCCCAGAGTGTGACAGTCACATCTGAACACTTCTGACCCTCCTGTTGACCGGCCTGTACCAAACGACCCTGCAGACAGATACACGCTCATGCTGGCTCTCTGTTATTTAAACTCTAAGGATATTATTGAGCTAAGAGTCTGAAGTCACCCTCCACTCCAATTCCTTTGATTAGGAAGAAGGACCTTAAAAATCTGTTTGTATACTACGTAGTTTTTTCAATGCCCATGAACCCTTGTGAGTCTTAGCTAGAATCTCAGAGTCCTTGAACAAAATCACTGTCCCTTGTCCCTGGTCTCTGGTGGACAGATGGCCATCCCAGGAGGACACTGTGGAACTGTGTTAATGTTCAGGTCTGTGCTTTTTATTCACTTACATTCACAGGATCGAGAACACAGCCCTACTTGGCTCTGGCTTACGGCAGTGCCAGGGACCTGCAGGAACCCTGAAATTCTGGGGTTCCTGGTGTGAACATCTAGTTTATTTCTTCAGTACTTGGTTCCTTCTTCGTCCTGGTACATGTCCCTGCCGGGCCAGTGAGGACAGTGGCACACACCCGAAATTGAATCTCTCAACCCCAAGGAATGTTGAAAAGTTCCCTGACTCTCTCTCTGCCTCCTTGAGCTGAGGGACAGACAGGAAGAAAGGGACAGGGGGACAAAGAGCAGTGCTATCAAAGGAGGGAGGCAGGAAGACCTTTTCTTCTTTTCTGTTACTGCACTTTTTTTTTTTTTTTTGGCAGACCCAGAGGAAACGCAGTAGCAGCAGTGGCAGTGGGGCAGTGGTGACAGCGTGGAGAGGGAGCCCTTCGCAGAAGCCCCAACGTGTGACTCACAGGGGCAGGCAGGCTGCATGATTCAAGTTCACCCACCCTGCCAGCCCCCTCCACTGCCAGGAAGGCAGCCCTTCAGAGGCCTCTCATCAATCCTCTCCTCCCGCTCCACTCTGTCTCCCCTCTGTTCCTGCCGTTCTACCCCCACAAGCAGACACACCCCACACACATTTGCCAAAATTTTAATTTTCCCGGCCCCAAAACTGGGAGACGGAAGGGGAGAGGGACACTCACAGTGGCATTTGTTGTGACAACCCACCCCCCCCCCCCATTTGGCTGTCTGGAACAATATGAGTCACAGATACTTGTAGAGTGTGCAGGGAGGGGGTTTTGTCCCTAGAAAATTAATGAGCCTTCCCCATTCCATCCAAGCCCATCCCGCCCTGACAAACCACCTAACCACGCCGGGCAGGAGGGCGGGATTTGGTTAAGGTGGATGGGCCAACGCAGGGCTCTGTGAGGCTTTCTGTTTGTTTAAGCCCAGCCCTCTCTATCCCACCAAAGATATACAAAACTCTCTCTCTCTCTCTCTCTCTCTCTTTCTCTCTCTCTCTCTCTCTCTCTCATACACACACACACACACACAAACACAAACACACACATACATACTCTCTCTCCCTGGTCTTTACACATTTCAAGAGGCAAGTGGCTAGCAAACCACTGGGACAGGTCTGCCAGGCTCCCTCCCATGTCCCTACCAGGAAGCGGGTGGTCTCATGACTAAACCCAGACAACAACAGCGCTGCTTGATTTCAGACACTTCTTCATTTGCTCTCTCTCTCTCGCGTGCTCTCTCTCTCTCTCTCTGCCACAGAAACTTCCAGAGACCTGTCAGTTGCTGGCTGGGAGAGGCCGGCAGGCTATTCATGTCTGTGCAGATAAGGACTGGAGTATGAACTCCATTGGGGCCTTACCCCAGGTCCCACCTGCCTGGCTCCTGTCTTCTCCTTGTGCAGACAAGCTATTGTCACTTCATCCCCAAGGCTGAACAGAGACACCCCTCCACCCCCCCGACCACTCTGCCCCATACCAGCAGCTCTAGCTGTCCACTGGCCATCACCCTGAGCCCCGGGGAAGCCCAGGCAGGGTGGGTGGGGCGGGCCCAGGGCAGGATGAACTCAGTGTCAGACGCAGAGAGAGAGAACCCCACTGTGTAACCCAGAGAACTTTGCGCCATCTTTCAAATCTCCAGGACCCTGCATAGAAGCAGCCCCGGTGCCCTCATGCACCGACCTTTCACTGGCTCCAAGGAACACATTTCTGAAGCCACGGCCCTCTGATAAATAAAGTAAACCCATAGTCTTGTAACCAGATGCCTGGGGTTTGAATTCCTCTCACCACCACCAAGGAGGAACCAAGACACCCCGGTCCCCACACGGCCAGGCCGACGCACTGCTGAACAGACTCAGAGCTCAAGGCGGGTACTCACCTCTCATGAAGCACTGTGTATAGGAAGAGAATGACTCAAATACACTCTCTGAAGCCATCGCTGCTTCCCAAGAATGCACCCGGGTTGGCAGGCAGCAGGGGAGGGTTTCAGTGATTACTTTGACCTTAACAGCAAAAAAAAAAAAAAAAAAAAAAAAAGAAAAGAAAGAAAGAAAAAGAAAAGAAGAAAAAGAAAGGTCAGCATGGTCACCTGCCCTCCTGTCCCAGCTCCTCTTACATCTGTCTTTTTTTTTTTTTCCCAACATCACTGGGACTCCCTGAGCCCTCTGGAAAAAAAAAAAAAAGCTGTACCTTTGCGAAAACAAATATTCAAATTGTTAAAGATTAAAAAAAAAAAAGTCAGCGGCTTCTTGGCTGTGGGTTGGTGATGCTTCTTGCTCTACGAAACCCTGTGGTTTGCCGTCTGAGTGATGCACCCTGCTCACTGACCACTGTGCTGGGCCCAGACTCCTGACTCTGCCAGCCTACCCCAACTTGTGGTTCTGTGGTTGTTTATGAGGCCCGGGGAAGTTTTCACACAACCCAAATTACAAATCTAACTGTTCCCTTTTCCTCCGCCCAATTTCATTGGTCCTGGCCTGTCATGTGACTCTGCTGATGTCAACTTCTTTCTTTCTTTCTTTTTTTTTTTTTTTTTTGACTTTCTGAGCCATGCCCTTCCTTCCCTCCACCTGCCTCCCCTCTGTGCTCTTGCAAGAAACAGCTCCAGGAGACATTGCAGAAGGAATAGTTACCAAAAGGGACCCAACCTATTATTATTACTATTATTATTATTTATTCTGTCAGTGAGCTTTGCTGAGTGCTTTCATTGGTGGTGGATACGGTGGGGATGACATTGTGGTCTGGAGAGTGAGCGGTGATTTTTGATGACTGTTTCATGGCCATTTCTTTGCTAGTAATTCAACCCCGGCATCAGGCTGGAGGTAGAGCCCATCATTTTAAGATGCCGGGCACTGACACCGGAGGGCTCACGTTCTGATAAAGGCAGCAGAGCTAAAGCTTAAAATAGAAAAGGAATTGTTGAGGTGAGTCTCTGTCCCCTTCAAGTGTCTCTCAACTCACGGACAACTCTGAGCCTGGAGAAGGGGAAGTGTCTGCACTTGGTTGTAGATAAAACCCCATTTTAGTTTAATGTTTTATTTACATTGAGTTAGAGAAGGCAGATAAGCAGAAAGAGAGGGAGAGATAGATAGATAGATAGATAGATTGATTGATTGATTGATAGACCATAGCACTGGAGCTTCAGGCTTGAAGCTGGGTTGTGCACACGGCAAAGTAGTGTATTATCCAAGTGAGATATTCCACCAGTCCCCAAAGGCCATTTGCACAAAATGCAAAGGAGGTGGTTTTAGTTCTCCTCTCAGCCTGCCCCTGAAGATGCCAGCTTTTCAGTAAAGAGATGAAAACCTACCAGCCTCTCTCTCTCTCTCTCTCTCTCTCTCTCTCTCTCTCTCTCTCTTCTTCTTCTTCTTCTTTATCTCTTGTAAAGGGAAACAGACTAAAGAGAAATTCTGCATTTGGAGCCAAAGCAGCAACAGCTCTCTGGAGACGGGTGTTTTTCTTTCACTTGTGAAGGTGAAGTCTGTCCACTGCGCCATTCAAATCCACAGGCTAATTTGCACCTATAGGTAAAACTCAGTCCAGGGCTCCTCCTGGCTCCCCTTTGAGCACAGAAGGAGACTCTGGAGGGGGGGAGGCAGAGGTGGCAAGTCTGGTGAGAAGGACTAAAGAATCTATCCAAGGTCACCCCTGCACCCCTGGGGAAGATGTGCCTGTCTGAAATAGCCTCGGGCAGGATCATCTTGCACGAGGGACAGCCTCTGGGGTCTGTATTTGTTTCTGTTCATCGTTTCTCCCTGTTCACTAAGCACTCCTCTTCTTGCCATTCCAGGAGCAAGACACACCTTTCTAGTGACACAGCCACCGCACCGAGGCTTCCCAGAGGCCTGGGGTGTTCTCCGGGAAGCAGCAGAGGCCACTCCAGACAGCACTTGGCCATGGCAGTGTCTTCGACAAGAAATAACCAGGTTTTGACTTACTCCTGTTTTGACTCAAGCAGGAATTGAAACTCAAGACACTGCTTTCTCTCAGACAAGTGTGGAGCTGTCTTGGCAAATGTGACAGCTTTACTTCTATGAAGAGGAGAGCAGCCTGGCTGTGTCTCTCAGATGGGCTATGAGCATCCCAACTCCGTGTACAGAACGAGGGAACTCGGTTCCCTGCCTTGCACGGCCCGTCTCCTGGTGAGGTGATGATCGCTGGACTCCCTCAGGAAGGCCAGCCTGGCCTAACTCCCACCCCCACCCCACTTAACCTTAACCTCCACGAAGCTTTTTTCTCTCTCTTCTACATAGAGGAGGCTCCTGGGAGCTGGCGCTAGCAGCTGCCCGTGCAGAATTGTTCCAGACTTGATAAGGCCTCAGATATTTTCAGCAGCAATGCAAGACAAATCCTTTAGCTGCCTCAATTCAGAAACTCCCCAGATGCTTGAAGCTTGAGGTGTCCGGATGAGGTCAGGGGAGGGCTTGCTGTGTCAGCTCGCTCGGATTCTCTCTGTAGACCCTGCGACAACCGGATATGGTGTGAGTGTGTCTGTCTGTCCCGGGGCAGGAGGGAGGGGTCTTGCTTGGACAGGTCAAGTTGAAAAGAGGAATAAGGGCTGGCCAGAGCCTCCACATGCACCGGACAGACCAGCTGTCACAGTTTGGGGCTGGGGTTTCGGTGAGGGGCGCCAGGGGGCGGGCTGTGGTGGCCTGCAGGATACTTGCCCTCAACTTCCTTCTCCGGGAAGGAAGAATTATTATCTCCCCAAACAGCCTCCCAGCCCGGGCCAGGCAGCAGTTGGAACTTCTCTGGGCCTCCTCCAAGTCATGACAAGAAGTGAAGACACAGCCAACTGCAGGGGAGTTGGGCTTCACCACTTCCTCCGGGGCTCAGACACAGTCTGTGCTCTACGCCCGGCTTTAGAGAATGCTCAGCTCGACCGACCTCAAGGACAAACCAACCTGCTCAGGTCTCTGCATGGTATCTTGACCCCCGCCCGCCCCACTTCTCCTTCTTGGGAGTGACCCCAGCTGTGACACCCCCAAGCAGTGGCTGAAGCAGACTGTGATTTTGCCTACCTTCAGATGACTTTTTTTTTTAATGCTAAAATCATATTGTCTGCAGCTCTGACATGCCTGAGGTGGGCAGGGGCTCAGAGTCTGGAGGGCTGCTCAAGAGCCATTTTTAATGACTCTGTAAAAATACCAGCAAAGCATGAAGGCTGCCTAGATGTTTCAAGCTGTAATTACCGTGTGGACTTGGGCTGGCCTGTCCATCCCAAGAGGATGTTCTCTCTGAGAGGACGTGTGTTCATTATAAGTCCACACCTTACATGTGTCTCTGAGTATGTGTATATTATTTAATTTTTTATTTATTATGTTATTTTTAAATTATCTTATTTATCTTAGAGACAGCCAGATATTGAGAGGGTAGGGGGAGATGAAGAGGAAGAGAGATAGAGAGACACCTGCAGCCCTGCTTTACCACTTGCAAAGCTTTCCCCCCTGCTGGTGAAGACTGGGGTCTTGAACCCTGGTCCTTGGGCATTGTAACATGTGTGCTCAACCAGGTGCACTACCACCTGGCCCTTATTTACTTAGTTGTTTTTTGATAGACACAGAGAGAAATTGAGAGGGAAGGGGGAGAGTAAGAGTAAGAGAGACAGAGAGACACCTGCAGCCCTGCTTCACCACTCATGAAGCTTTCCTCCTGCAGGTGGGGACCAGGGGCTTGAACCCAGGTCCTTGCACATTATAATTTGTGAGCTCAGCCAGGTGCACCATGGCTTGGCCCTTGAGTATGTTTGCAAAGCAGCCAGAAAATGAAGGGGAGAGAGGACCCCTCCCCAACAGGGCAGTGTCTAAACTCCCAGGAGGGCAATGTAACACCCATTCCTACTATTTTGCTAGATCTTTGCATTCCAGTGGGGGTGTTTTCCAGAAACTTCTATGCCTGGCTGACAATGAACTTCAGAGGTCTTTTTTTTTTTATACTGAGACACAGACCCTAAGACTTGGCAGAATGAAAAGGAGCTGCCCTCTGTACACTTGGTGATTCAAAGGAATCTGAGAACTCTTTAAATTTCTTTTCCTTCTATTCTTGTTTCATTGGCTAGGACAGAGAGCAACTGAGATGGAAGGGGGTGAGAGACAAAGAGAGAGAGAGAGAGGAGGCCACACACCTGGTTAAGTGCTCACATTACAGTGTACAAGGACCCAGGTTCAAACCCCTGGTGTCCACCTGCAGGGCGGAAGTTTCATGAGTGGTGAAGCAGGTCTGCAGCTTGTCTCTCTCCCTTTCTATCTCCCATTCTCTCTCAAGTTCTCTCGGTCTCTATCCAATAATAAATAAACGCTAAAAATGAAAAGATAAAGAGATGACAGAGAGACATGTAGCTTCAACACTCATGAAGCTTCTCCCTGCAGGTGGGGGTTGTGGGGGCTCAAACCTAGGTCCTATGTATTGTGCATGGTAGCTTGTATGCTCAACCAGATGTGCCACCACCTGACCCCATTCTTTAAATATTAAAAAAAAAACACTATATTGTTGGACATTAAGCCCCAGCCCTGTCCCCCCTTGCTCCATTGCTGACACTAGGGCCTATTTACATAATCATTGTTTTGCCTGGAAGATCCCCACCTTTGATGTATCTTCTTTCTACCTCGAGACCCACCCTACCTGCAGGGTACATTAATCCCGCCAGTTGAAACTCTAGCAACCGTTGCTACGTAAGCTTTCTACCTTCCCACTCTTTCTTTTCTCCACCCTCTTTCCCAGCCACCTCTGTTCTGGAGTTTCCACTTCTGGTTTTACCCTATAAAGCCCACTTCTGTTCCTGGTTTTGCTCTTTTTTTTTCTCTCCCACATCCTGACCTAGAGGAGGGCAGGAGTGCAGGGGGAAGCGGACGCTGGCCATTGCGGTTTCTGGCTCCACGTGGCCTAACCTGCTGCACTCACACCAGACTCTGGGGCTCCTGCATGAATAAAAATTTGTATCGCTACCGTCACGAGCTTGGTTCCTGGATCATCTCTCTCTCCCGCCCGCGACGCTAGCCCGGCAATATATATTTCATTTTAGATAGAGCAGAGAAGTCAGAGGGAGAGAGAGAGCCACAGCACCAAAGCTGCCTTTAATGCAGTGAGGGCCAGGCTCAAACCTGAGCTGTGCACATGGCAAAACACTTTCTTCACCTGCTCTTGGATGGAGCTTGAAGGAATCCTGTGAAGTGAGATCAGCCGGAAAGAGAAGGAGGAAAATGGGAGGATCTCACTCATGGACAGAAGTGGAGAAATAAGAACAGAAGGGGAGACATAAAGCAGAACTTGGAGTGGAGTTGGTGTATGTCACCAAAGCAAAGGACTCTGGGA
Source organism: Erinaceus europaeus (assembly GCF_950295315.1). Classification (NCBI taxonomy): domain Eukaryota; kingdom Metazoa; phylum Chordata; class Mammalia; order Eulipotyphla; family Erinaceidae; genus Erinaceus; species Erinaceus europaeus. Next base: position 121,910,065 of record NC_080170.1, read on the forward strand.
GAAAAGGGGCTAGGAGAGGTTGGGGGTGGGGTGGCATCTGGAGTCTTAGTACAGGGTGGCAGAAAGGATCAAAGTTGGGGGTGAGAGTGTTTTTTAGACACTTATCAAGGGAAGATGAGAAATTGTACCCACATGTCTACAGCTGTACTGCAAAGCACTAACCTTTCAATAAAGTGATAAAAGAGAGAGGGGGGAAAAAAAAGAATGATGGCTTATATTTTACAAAATAAGGTCTCTTGGATTATCCCTGGGACCTTCTCAAGTTCTGGGGGTGGGACACTCAGTGGGGCTTGGCTCCTGTTCACCTCCTGTCTCCAGCCTTGGGGTACAAAGATTTCTCTTCCTGCAGGATCCCTCCTCCCAGTGACATCTGGACCATTCTGGGCTGCCAGGAGCCAGGAAGCCAGGAAACCAGGAATCATGTTGGGAATGGTTTCTCTTTCTTGAGCAATGGTATTTCTGCTTCTGGGGCTATTTGATACCAGGAGGGTAAAAACTGGAAAACTTGTGAAAACCAACCCTCTTTGAATGTTTGCAATGTTCAGCATCCTGGGTTTGGTGGAATGATGAAAAACATTCCCAGTGGGGACCGAACTTTCCAGGCAGTCACTCCAACCTGGAGGGCTAATTTTAGCCTGACAGCGAGACAGGAAAAGTTAAGGGGGAAAGGCTGGTGAAATAGTACACTTGGATCCTGCCCTGCTTTGCAATGCGCACAGCAACCCAGGTTCAAGCCCGGCCCCCACTACATGGAAGGGAATTCTGATCTCTGTGTGTCTCTTTCCTTTATCTTTAAAATAAAACATTGTATGGATTTATTTTAATGAGAGAGAAAGATAGATACCAGAGCACTACACAACTTTATCTTATGGTGGTGCTGGGGATCATAGAGCTTGAGACCTCAGAGCCTCAGCATGAAAGTCTTTTCAGAACCATGATGTTGTCTCCCCAGCACTCTCTTTGCTTTCCCTGTCTCTACCTAAGAAAAAAGTTAAAGAGAAAGGAGGGGCCAGGTGGTGGGACAACTGGTTGAGTGCCCATGTTACAGTGCTCATGGACCCAGGTTCAAGCCCTTGGTCCCCCACCTGCAGGTAGAAAGCTTCCTGAATGGTGAAGTATTCTCTGTCTCTGTTTCTCTCCTTTCTCTCTCCCTCTCTGCACTTCCCCTTTCTCCTTGACTTTGTCTGTCTCTATTTCATAAATAATAAATAAATAAAATATTTTTTTGAAATCTAAGGGGAACAGAGGAAAATTATAATTCCTGTGATTCAGACAAGCCTGACCCTAAAGTGTTCAGACAGTGTGAGAGCCAAGCGTTTCATGGTGGCGACTGATTATATCTGATTCCCCAAGCCAGTTCAGGTCTCTTTGATTTGGGAAACTTTGGGTTGGAGTTGTCTCTCCTCTTCTGGTGGTAGGTAGGGAAATCACTGACTGTCCTTGTGACCCTCCGCACATGGAAGCATAATGCCGTCTTTCTTCTGGAGGCTGCCTTGAGGGTCAGTCAATTCTGGGCTCTGCAAAGCTGCTTTGAATGGGCTGAGAGAGACCTCCTGGCTTGCTGCTTCAATATGGAAACACACACTCTGTGAATCTCAACATTTAGCCTCGCCTTGCCAGGCGCCACAGAAACACAGCACCTGAGGTCTACGAAGGAGAAAGCTGGTTCAGAATGAGTGAAGCACAGTCAAGGGCAGCTAATGGTGAGGAATTCTATTCACTTTTATCTCTGAATTTTTGAGTTAAGTGTTCTTTTGGGGGGAAATCATACAGTACACAGAGGAACATTTGCATTGGACCTCAAGAACTGGAAATAAGAAAACATCCATTTGAGGCCAAGCAGTGACACACCTAGTTAAGTGCACACAGTACTATGCTCAAGGACCTGGGTTCAAGCCCCCTGCTCCCCACCTGTAGGGGGATGTTATACACAAATGGTGAAGCAGGACTGCAGGCGTCTATCTTTATCTCTCCCTCTATATTTCCTCTTCCTTTTTCAATTTATCTCTATCCTAGCCAAGAAAAATGGGGGAAAATAAAGAGCCATGTGGAGCAGTAGATTTGTAGTGCTGGCACTGAGCCCCAGTGATAACCCTGTAGGCGAAAAATAAGAAAGAAAGAAAGCGAAGAAAAGAAAAAATAACATCTACTATACTGAGAGAACCAGTCTTCCCTCTTAAAATTGTGTGGTGTTTTTATTAATTCCCAACCCCTTTCCCTTTCTCTTGTCAGTTCAGGTGTGGGCTGGGTTTCTGGAAGCAGAGAAGGAGGGAGCCCTGATCGTCCCTGGTTATGCTTTAATCTTTTCCTCAAGTCTCAGCTGATTCCAAGCACGTGCCACCGTGAGTCACACCAGGGAGACACCATGGTCCACCTGTCTCTCGGACTATTTGAGTGACTGCTCACAAAACACCCCCAGCAGGAACTGGAATCATTGGAAATGTATGTCCCTTTGACTAAAAGTACTGTCTCTCTCTCAGAGTTGATGTCTGGGATCACAGTCCCTACACAAGGATGGAGTTGGGACAACTGGCAAACCTGGCTTTTTTTTTACTAGCACTAAGAGACCGTTGATGGTCAGAGGGAAGAGATTTTATTCCATTCTCACCTTACCATCGATGCTTTTTATCTGCAGAGCACATCTGAGTCTTAACGACCTTCGATAACTATAGCGTTGTTCTGTCTTGTGTGTTTACCTGTACTTTTTCAGATTTCAGTCTGGCCCAAAGCTCTGTTCTCAAATTTATAATGAAAATGAAGTGGGCTGTATGGTGACAAGGAGGACTCCAGGATTTACTCAAACTCAAAGGTGTTGACACTCAACGATTGCAGAAAATTCATCTAGTGGGTACTGAATAGCTTGGAAATGGGCCCATCTCATCAAAGGACTCTTCAGAGAATTCTGAGCTTCTTGAGAACACTGCTTCTTGTGTCAATGTCAAGGTGATTGTCAAGAAAGTCATGTTTAGTGCACGGAGCTTTATGAAGTTTTGTGCTTGAGATATTCACTTCTTCCAGCTAGACCTTTGCTCTTGAACAAGAATCCTTCACTCTCCCTCTGACTCTGCTTACAGGTGTCAACTTCTCCTGAATGCTGTATGAGGGTGAAAAGATAAGTAGACAGAAGGGTGGAAGGATATTCAAGTTGGTGAGACTTATTAGGACAGGTGGTAGGCCATAGTTTTCTTTTTCTTTCTTCCTTCCTTCCTTTCTTTCTTTCTTTCTTTCTTTCTTATTTTTATTAGATAGGACAGAGAGAAATAGAAAGGGGAAGGGAAGAAGGAGAGAGGGAGAGAAAGATAAACACCTGCAGACCTGCTTCACTGCTCATGAAATGTCTCCCATGCAGGTGGGGAGCTGGGGCTCAATCCCAGGTACTGTGTGTATTTAACCAGGCACACCACCTCTTGGAGCCCTCTCATCCTCTCTCTCTCTCTCTATCTCTCTCAGCCAGCATGTACGTCAACATGTGGGTGTTCTCAGTTTTCCAGAGTAAAGTTTAAAATTCCTGAAAATCATGTTCTCTCAATTCTTTGTTGGATTTAAACACACAGAGAATGATCTCGGTCCCATTCTTTCCCCGCCCCACCTCAGTACCGTGGAGACTCAGAGACTGTAATATAGCAGCTAAAGTGCTCTAAGTATGTGTGCAAGGTTATAGGTCGTAGGAATGGAGAGGGTGGGAGCAGGAGCCGTTGGCTGCTTTCATGCCCCCCAGATGTTTCTATCTCCTCTGATTAGGCCCTTTGTCCTGTGACAATGGTTTCCCCTACTTCTGAGATTGAACTTGACCTTCTGACTTACTTTGGTCAATGGGAGAGTCAGCAACTTGATGGAAGCCAGGCCTGCACACTTGATATGCCTGCGCTGGTGTAGAGAGGGAATTCCGACATCGGGAAGGGAGGCCTCCATGGCAGCTGAAACCCTCCTAGGTCAGCCAGCAGCCAACAGAGCATACAGCACTCTGCTGAGCCCCAGCTGGAACCAGAAGAACCCCCCACCCCAGCCAAGCACAGTCATTCCTAGCAGGGCTCCCTGTGCTCCTCAGAGGAACCATAAATGGTGGGTGTTCTAATCCAGTTTGGAAAGGATTGTAGCATGCTTTATTGTGGGAACTTCTTTTGTCATGGAAGAAAGAGAAATGCAGAAAATACCAACTTGGAAATACTTATTGAGTCAGTAAGTTAATTCTCAGACTGAAAGCTGATAGGAGGAGATGGGAATTGGGGGAAGGTGGTAAGAAAGTAGGATGAAGAAAAAAAAAAGGGTGGGGGGAGCTGGGCAGTGGCACACTCGGTTAAGCAAACATAGTACTATGCACAGATCTCAGGTTCCAGTCCCCACTCTCCACCTACAGGGGGGATGCTTCATGAGAGGTGAAGCAGGTCTGCAGGTGTCTCTCTTTCTCTCAACCTCTCTATCTCCCCCCCCCCCAATTTCTCTCCGTCCTGTCTAATAAAATGAAATAAAAAATGGCTGCCAAAAGCAGTGGATTTGTAGTGCAGGGACCAAGCCCCAGCGATAACCCTGGAGGCAAAAAACCAACCAACCAACCAACAACAACAACAACAAAAAAAAAAAACACTGCACATTATAAGCCAAGGGAGGAGGGAGATTTTTCAAGGGATGAGAGGGACTCAGAATTTGATGTTGAAAAGGAAAACAAAGAGTATGGCAAGGTCAACAACTCCAACAAGAGTCACTTGAGTTGGGTTCCTTCAAGACGCCTCCTCAGACTAAACACAAGTGTGACATCCAGTTGCTTTTGGAAGGCAGACAAGTCGTCGTTCCTTCTTTGCTTGGAAGCGAACGTGAAATTTATTCTTCCACGTATATGTTTATTCAAATGCATCTCATTCGGTTCTTTGACTTTTCCTGTCTCAATTCAATTCGGAAAATATTTATAGAGGGGCAGCTGTGATCAAGTGCTGAGAGACAGCAAAAAACAAGCAAGCAAGTAGTGCACTAAGTAACTCCTTGCTGAGGCATTCCGCAGGAATGGATTCTAGGGTCCGCACTAGATGAGACTAAAGCATGTGACCCAGGGGTTGGGGAGACAGCACAGTGGTTCTGCAAAAGACTTTCAGACCTCAGGCTCTCAGGTCCCAGGTTCAACCCCAGGCACCATTATTAGTCAGAGCTGTGCAGAGCACTGGAAAAAAAATAACAAAGGAATAAAATTCCAATAGGCATTCCTTTAAGGAGGGATTTGGACAACATTATTCAGTGAAATAAGTGAGACACAGGATGGCAAGGACTGTGTGATTCTACTTACATAAGCTTCTAGACCAGAAGAGTTAATAGAGACAGGATGTGTAATCAAGGTAACCAGGGGCTGAGGAAGGAAGGAGGGAGGTGATTACTTAGTGAGCACAGGTCCAGATGTTAACGTTAGGAAAGAGAACCACTACAGAGTTATCTAGTGATAATTATACCTACAGTTAACATTGCCTCTAAGTTGTGTACTTACTAATGACCAACATGATAACAATTTTTATCATGGCGTACCAAAATAAGATACAAATAAATGGACTATCATGATTATCACCAGCAAACTCTTTGCGTCCATAAACCTCTTGTTCTCTCTCTACATGGTTCCACCCAGATCCAGGAAAGAGTAGCAGTGGGGAGGTGTTTATTTCTCCCTGTTTATGGCCCTTAGCAATGAGAGGTCAGCCTGTTTAAAATAGACACAGCCAAGTTGGCGTGTGCCTCTAGGTAACTGGGTCAGCGGTGTTGACCTTATCACCTGAGACTCTTACGAAGGTTTGCTGAGTCCAATGCAAGCTGTCGTCATTGATACAGCACCTATGATCAGAGAGGTGTTTCATCTTTGTTTGTTTTTGCGATCATGGGGGGAAAAATCAGGGGAAAGGATTCTGTGGAAAGTTCCTGACCCTTCAGGATAGCATATCCCTTTGACCTACTTCTAGAAGAATGTAGAGTTTGCATCTGAAGTGAAAGAAAGAAAGAAAGAAATAAAAGAAGGAAGGAAGGAAGGAAGGAAGGAAGGAAGGAAGGAAGGAAGAAGGAAAGGAATTCATATGCCCTAAGTTTCACCAAAGACTGTGTAGAACCACATGGTCAGATAGGCAAATGTGTACAGTCTCTCTCTCTCTCTCTCTCTCTCTCACACACACACACACACACACACACACACACACACACACACACACACACACACACACACACACACACTCCACAATTAGATCCAGAACATTAATATCACTTTTCTCCGTGTGGTCACATGGCCCCAACGTGTGATCGTGTTCCAATATATGATCTTTCCATGTTCCTCATTCTGGAAGGCAATTGACCACACAGATGACAGATGGAAAGGCAATCATTGATTTAACAAGTCAAGTGACCATTCCTTTTCCTCCCATATCTTAACACGGAGAGATAGGTGTCTGTGCTCGACCTACAACTACAGTGCTTTCACCAGTTCCTTCACAGCATATGTGCTCTCCGATCTACTCAAGGGTTTACTGAGAGCCTTGTAGGTCAATCAGAAGGTCACTGGTTCCTGAGTCCAAACTAGGGAATCATCCTGATTACAAGACCCCACCCTCACCCCCTTGGAATAGTGTGCTCTTTTTGCAGAGACACTAACTAGCGGGAATTCAGAAGACATGATGGGTGGAGTTGTGACTGTGTTGGCACTCACGTCCCCCTCCATTCTGTGGTTGCCAGGACAGTGCCAAGTCTGTACTACTTGGGAACTGGTCTCGAAGGCAGGCGGGGAGAAGTAGACACGTTCCTTGAGCTTCCAAGCTCTTTGCCTGTCAAAATCAGCACCTCTGGGTATTGAGATTCTCTCTGTTTAGACCCCTCACTCTGTGACTGAGAACGAGCTGCTTCTTTCTTCCAATGTGAACTGAAAGCATTTGGTAGAGTTAAACTATGTCCCTGCACCCCCAAACCTACACCTCCTTGGAGTAACATAATTGGGAGCCATCAATGAGTTCCAGGTTCAAGGTCATCTCTGGCAAGGGCATGCTTCTGTGATGTCACCAGGATAGGACTGCCTGATTAGATGAAACCTAACACCAACAGTATGGAATGGGATCCTTACTTTGCCACCCAGGGAAAGCAATTTTATTGTCTGTGACCTTGAAACCATTATGTTTAGTGAAATAAAACAAATGCAGGAAAGAAGTCTAAGCGAGCTTTCCTTTGTCCCTAAGTTCTGCAAGTGACATAGCAGACATAAAGAATTAGTCCTGGGTAGGAGTACACAGCATAATGGTTATGCAAACAGACTCTCATGCCCGAGGCTCCAAAGTCCCAGGTTCAATCCCCTGCACCACCATAAGCCAGAGCTGAGCAGTGCTCTGGTAAATAAATAAAAATAAAAATTAGTCCTTCCTTTACTACAGTTCACATTTTCCTAGATTAATTAATCTGGTCATCCTCCCTGATCCCAGAGATGTGGAAAACACACACACACACACACACACACACACACACACACACAGAGGCAAGTTTTGAGGGTTATAGAAGATAACAATACATCAGTGGCCTTAGTCTCTGCAGGCTGGCATGGATTGAACTCCCTCCTCCTCCTCCTCCTCCTCCTCCTCCTCCTCCTCCTCCTCCTGCTGCTGCTGCTGCTGCTGCTGCTGCTGCTGCTGCTGCTTTTTTCTTGAAAGCCTTTTCAAGGCCCTGGAGGAGCTTAATTCCAGGCTCACTTTGCCACTGGCTTGTCCAGCCATCAGAACAATGGCCGAGGGATCATTTACCTTGTTTTTCCGTGAGGGACTCACCTGCTGCCTACTTTAGGAGGACAGGCTGGGGCATTGTTCCTCTCCTCTCCATTTCCAAAGGAGAACCAGGACGTGCTAATTGCTGGGTGCCAGCTCCTCTGAATGGCAGTGGGTGACAGCTGGGAGCTGGGCACATTCTGTGAGGAGAGGTTTGGGTTTCCATTGTCATCTGTGTCCTAATCTCGCCCTCTTCCATCTGCACTAACTTTTGTTTTTGGTCTCAAGCAATTGGCTGGGACTGCAAACATAAACACCTCCATGTGCATGCCCTTATCATTGCTTCTTTGTGTTGGTTTAGGAAATACACCTGAGAGACCCAATGCATACAATGAACCCGGCAATTACCAACCACTGTAGGTCAGTGGCAAATGCCCAAGCAACAAACAGCTGAGGTTGGGGCTTTTCTGGGGGACCCTGACTTTCTGCTGCAACTGGGGCACTGTTGGGAGTCTGGGACTCCCTCCTCCTTCTGCAGGGACAGCTGATGCCAGTGCTGCCAAAAATAGGGGAACTCTGGGAACCTTTCTCCTGATTTACTTTGAATAAGCAATAGATAACAGGTCAGGGCCCAGAGTTTGGCCAACTGTCTCATAAAGGGGAAAGAAAGAATTTGAATACTTCTGAAATATTTTACTTGCTAAGTAAGTTTCAAAGGAAAAATGGTTTGGAGATTCCTTTTTTTATATAGAAAAATGTTAATGCTTTATTTATTTATTGGTTAGAGCCAAAGAGGAATTGAGAAGGAAGGGGAAGATAGAGTGGAGGTAGAGAGAAAGAGACCTGCAGGCCTGCTTCACCACTCATGAAGTGTCCCTCTGCAGGTGGGGATGAGAACTTGAACTCAAGTCCTTGAGCACTGACTGTAACATGTGCACTCCACCTGGTACACTGCCACACAGCCCCTGAGATTCCTTGAAATAAGTCTCCCATTATGATCTGGCATTTCTTCTAGGAATCTATCCAAAGATCACAAAACATGTATCTAGAGAGATGTGCTCCCACATTCATGCGGTGCTATTTGTAGCACCAACATTTGGAGACAACTCAAATGTCCAGCAACAGATGAGTGCTTAGAGAAGTGAAGTGGTGATATATATGAATACTACTCAGCTGTACGGAAGACTGCCACTTTCTCTTTTGCAACAACTTGATGTAATTTGAAGGAATCGTGTGAAGTGAAGCAAGTCAGAAAGAGAAGGTCAAATAAACACCAATATCGGATGATCTCACTCCTAGTTTGGTCTATTGCAGCAGATCCAAGTACTATGAGAAGGGGGAGGTAGGAGGGAGCTTAGGGGTTTGGGGACCCAATGTTCTGTGGCAGAGGAAGAGGAGAAGTTGGTGGAGGGTGTGGTATGCTGACACGTGTCAAGAGGAGGCATGGAGCTACACGCCTGGGACAACAGCCTTGTAGGCCATTATTTACCCAGTGGAGTGACCTGCCAATAAAAAATACAAGTGCATCTCACTCAGATCCCAAGATTTGCCTTTAGCAGAAAACCTACAAGGAGAACATAAAATGTTGAGGATGCTGCTATGAACACAGGTAGACACAAATCTCTTTGGATGGGTGTGTTTGGCTCCTTAGGATAATTATCCCCACCCAGGAGAGGAATTGCAGGCTCATAGGGCAGGCCCACTTCTAGCCTTCTGAGAGTTCTCCAGACTGCTCTCCACAGGGGCTGGACTAATTTGCATCCCCACCAGCAGTGCAGGCGGCTTTCTTTGTCTCCACAGCCTCTTCAGCATTTGCTGCTGTGTCATCCTTTCTAATGTGAGACATTTTGGTGAGATGTTGATGAGAAATTGAACATATGTGCCAACAACTGTAATGTGAGCCATTAACCTTCCAATAAAAAATAAAGAAAAAGAAATAAAAAGATTTAAAAATAGCTGAGGGGGGTCGGGCGGTGGCGCAGTGGGTTAAGCGCATGTGGCGCAAAGTGCTGGGACCGGCGTAAGAATCCCGGTTCGAGCCCCCGGCTCCCCACCTGCAGGGGAGTCGCTTCACAGGCGGTGAAGCAGGTCTGCAGGTGTCTATCTTTCTCTCCCCTTCTCTGTCTTCCCCTCCTCTCTCCATTTCTCTCTGTCCTATCCAACAACGAATTGTGTCAACAAGGGCAATAATAACCACAACAAAGCTACAACAAGGGCAACAAAAGGGGGAAAAAATGGCCTCCAGGAGTGGTGGATTCATGGTGCAGGCACCGAGCCCAGCAATAACCCTGGAGGAGGGAAAAAAAAAAAAATAGCTGAGGATGAAGAATGGGATAGGAAAACTGACTCCCCCGGGCAGATGACCTCACCAATGTACCCTGGAACCTCATCTCTCCGGAGCCTGGCTGAGAGTGTGGATCGAACTGCCAACACCCATGTTCAGTGGAGAAGCAGTTACAGAAGCCAGACCTCCCGCCTTCTGCACCCCATAAAGAGATTTAAAAATAGGATCCCCTTCCTCTGCTACACCACCATGCCAAACAGGTTGAACTTTCCACTAATTATGTCACATTTATTGAGTGGATTCTAAGGATCCAGGTGAATAGAATGGACCTGATTCTCTCTGTCCCATTTAAGTTAAGGAACAGACCAAAATAAGAGTTAGCAGTGTGACTCTTAGAGCCATACTGAGGTACAAATCCCAGGCCAGTCACATACCAGCTCTGTGGCCCTGGGCAATCAACCTAGCTTCCCTGGGCTTCACAAGCATCAACTAACTTATTATTTTTTAATAATGTTTATAAAACTCATTAATTCATTTATGAAATTGGCCAACACACCATTCCAGCATTGCTGGAATGCCAGGGGTTGAACCTGGGGTGTCAGGCATGCTGAGCCACTTCTCCCAGGAGCCCCATGTTCACTGAGTCAGTCCTTTGCAAGTTAAGCAGGAAGGAAATGGGCATATCACATACATTACAAATGGCTCCCCTTTTAATTAACTTCAATATTTTTCAGTAGATCTGAACTCTAAAACAAACCCACCAATTCACATAGACACCCTCAGCAAGGTAAGAAGTTAGGCTAAAAAGATAGAAGATACTAGTGTCAGACACATTTCTTCTCCTTCTTCTCCTTCTTCTCCTTCTCCTTCTCCTTCTCCTTCTCCTTCTCCTTCTCCTTCTCCTTCTCCTTCTCCTTCTCCTTCTCCTTCTCCTTCTCCTTCTCCTTCTCCTTCTCCTTCTCCTTCTCCTTCTCCTTCTCCTTCTCCTTCTCCTTCTCCTTCTCCTTCTCCTTCTCCTTCTCCTTCTTCTTCTTCTTCTTCTTCTTCTTCTTCTTCTTCTTCTTCTTCTTCTTCTTCTACTTCTTCTTCTTCTTCTTCCTCTTCCTCTTCTTCTTCTTCTCCTTCTCCTTCTTCTCCTTCTTCTCCTCCTCCTCCTCCTCCTCCTTCTCCTTCTCCTCCTCCTCCTCCTCCTCCTCCTCCTCCTCCTCCTCCCCCCCCCCTTCTACTGCTACTACTACTTCTTCTTCTCTCTCTCTCTCTTTGGTGAGCATCTTGTCCCTAAGAAAGGTGTCTGTTTATGGGGTTAGGTGGTGGCACACCTGTTTAGCACACTGTTACCAAGGCAAGGACCCAGGTTGAGCCCTTGCTTCCCTACTTTATAAGCAGTGAAATAGCTCTGCATGTGTCTGTCTTTCTTTCCCTCTCTCTATCTTCTCTTCTTTTCTCAATTTCCTCCTGTCCTAATAAAAATCAGAAGGAAAAAATGGCCATCGGGAGTGGTGAATCTGTAGTCCCAACACCTAGTCCTGGAATAATAACCCTGATGGCCAAAATTTAAAATAAACAAATAGCAAACATAATATAAAGGGTTTTTAAAAATATATAAATAGTGAAAAATGGCTCTATTTGTTTGAAAGTTGAGTGAGTGGTTTTTGATAACTAAGGAGAAGTACTTCCTTAAAAATAAAATAGGAACATAAGATGAATGATCAGGCAAGCCCTTGATGGTGACTTAAACAAAGACCTTCATCAAGAGTTTGCTAATTCTGTCCTTGGTCAGGTCTCTATGAAGTGCTTCAAGTGTGATTCTCACAGTTGCAGACTTAGTCCCACTCTGCAGCTGAGAAACCCAAGGTGTGAGGGAACTAATTAATTTCCAAAGCCACACAGAAAGAAAATGGGTGGGGGCGGGTAGGGAGTCAGGGATTCAAACCTAAGTCCTCTGATTCCAAATCCTCCAACACTGCTGGAATATTCCTGGGTCTCAGTTCTGCTTGTGATTCCCAGTCTCCACCCAATACTCAGCCCAGCCAGCATACAGACCTGTCTCAACAGGAATGCAAGTGTCACATTCTGTGCAGCCCAGCTCTGAGACTGCCGGCTTGTGGTTCACAAGAGTCTTTTTTTTTTTTTTTTTTCATGAAGGTTCAGAGGGTTCGTCGGAGGGAGCTCCCATATTTTATTGTCTTTCCTGTCTCTACAAGGTGTCTTTTTTAAGACGGTGTTCCATTAGACTACAAAGGGCTGGCGTGTTCCCTTTGGAGGTTTAAATAGCATTTTTGAAGGATAATATTAGTAGGCCGCGTCTCGGCCTGCGTTTGTCCCTGTCTTCATAAAACGAAGGGTATATTTAGGTCATTTCAGATGTGAGTCAAGCCAGGGAGGGGGTGACTTAGCTGTGGACTGGATTACTTGGGAAGCGATCCTCCTTCCCCAAGGATTCTGAGCATTTTGTGATGGTTCATGGGATCATGGGTGAATGCCATCTACCACCCTAAGACTGAGGCTACCTGTGTGCATGCCTTTGCTTCCCGGACTGGGACTGGAACACTTGACTCCCAGGTGTACACCCATTCACTGCATTCACATCTTTTAAAACAACAAAACCAACTTATATTCAGAACTGCTTAAACAATTGCAGCCCAAAGTCAGAATTCCGTTTACAAATATTGATTCATTAAATGCTTACACTAAAGAAATCTATATTCAGATAAAAATGTAGGCAGTTATAGAATGTGAAATATTCAATGTATTTCTTCTTAGGCATATCAAATTAATAATAATTTATTCGATTATGAGTCAATAGGATTATAGTGTCACACTTCCCACATCACCAAAGGACAACTTCCCCACCTTGACCCCCATAGAGCGAACCTGAAAGCTCCCCTCCTTCCAGAGTCCTTTACTTTGGTGCAATACACTAAACCATGTCCATGTTTTGCACTGGGTTTCCCCTTCTGTTTTAATTTTTCAACCTCTGTGTATGAGTAGGATCATCCCATATTCATCTTTCTCTTTCTGGCTGATCTCACTTCACATGATTCCTTCAAGCTCCATCCAAGATGAGGTGAGGAAGGTGAATTTACCATTTTAAATAGCTGAGTAGTATTCACTTGTGTATCTAGACCACAATTTTCTTAACCACTCACCTGTTGTTGGACACCTGGCTTGCTTCCAGGTTTTGGCTATTACAAATCGTTCTGCTATGCACATACGTATACAGGTTTTGGATGGGTGTGCTTGATTCCTGGGGAACTATCCCTAGGAAAGGAATCACAGAGTCACAGGGTAGGTCCACTTGTAGCCTGCTGAGAGTTCTCCAGACTGCTTTCCACAGGGGATGGACTTCTTCTTCTAGTGTTTGCCCTTCTTCCGTAGCCAGTCAAAAGCATCAGGTTGAGCCTGATGTAAAGTTTTGAGACCTCCTTTGAATCTGGAGAGGTGGCAGTCGTTGACTATGTGGGTCATAGTCTGTCTGGAGCCGCAGGGGCAGTTCGGGTCGTCTCTGGCTCCCCAGCGATGGAACATAGCGGTGCACCGGCCATGGCCTGTTCGATAGCGATTGAGGAGGGCCCAATCATAACGTGCCAGGTCAAAGCCGGTTGACGCTTGCAGGGGTCTGTGATGAGGTGTTTGTTCTTTACCTCAGCTGACTGCCAACTCTGTTTCCAAGAGTCTGGAACAGAGAAGTTCAGTGTAGGCACAGGGGACCAGATTGGGTGATGAGACGTCAAGCGTTGGACAGGGTGGGCGAAGATATCCGCGTATATTGGCAGGTCCGGTCGAGTGCAGACGTGGGGGATGGACTAATTGACATTCTCACCAACAGTGCAGGAGGGAGGGTTCCTTTGTCCCCACAACCTCTCCAGAATTGGTTGTTATCATTCTTTCTTACGTGTGACATTCTCACAGGGGTGAGGTGGTATCTCATTGTTGTCACTTTCACATCTTTAGAAATTTTATTTATTAATTATTTATTGAATAAAGACAGAGAGAAATTGAGAAAGAAGAGAGAGATAGAGGGAGAGACCTGCAGCTCTGCTTCACAGTTCATGAAGCTTTCTTCTGCATCTGGGAATGAGATGGGGGACTTGAACCTGGATCCTTGAGCATGGTAAGATGTGCAGTCAAGTGTGTGTGCAACTGCTCAGCTCAGCTCAGCCCCCCTCTTTTATTTTTTTTAGGAATTTTTCTGGTGGTGGAGACTCGGCTGTTCTCTGTGAACTGTCTGTGGATCACAGCGAATCAGTGAATCAGTAGTCCACTCGTACATTCCTGATGTTTGTGAGGAAGTCTTAAATATTGAGCGTGGGAATTATTTTTTTGCCTCCAAGGATATTGCTGCTGTTCAGTACCTGCATGACGACACCACTCCCAGAGGCCATTTGTACAGAGAATGAGAGAGATAGAGAGACACACAGAGAGAAGATGGGCCAACACAGCACTACTCTAGTGCTTATAAAGCTTCTCCCCTGCCCACGTTCACATAGGGATTTGAACCTTCTGCACAGCAATGTGTGCTCTCTAGTGGGCAAGTCACCAGTCGCCTCCGTAGTCAGGAACAGTGACTGTGGTTCTCGGGGTTACAGTGAGTCCCCTGGACTCCTGGGTCTCCTGGGTGCCGCGAGTGGGATGAGTGGCTCTGTTGCCTGCTGAGTTGACCAGTCACTTTTTAGCTGGTACCACAGGCTGTCAGCCTCGTGGTCTGTCATCCTCCAGCTGCCAGGTCAGGACATGTTGTCATGGAGTGGGGGGGGTGGCAGAATAAGCTGAACCCCTGCCACCTCTGGAGGGCTAACCTGGCAACATGTGCTTCTCTCTGCCTGAGCATGTCACCTCTGGCCTCGATTCTGGGACTGAGTAGACTGTGCCACTGAACAGTAACAGCAGGAGCATGAGAGGAAGGGGGAGGCTAGGAGCCAGTTCTGAAATCAATCTGCTACAATTCAAATAAATATGTTATACCCACCTCCACAAAATAAATGCTATTTATTGCATTGTTAAGCACAGAAGCTAAGAGGTGGAAACTCGTTGACATGCTTGTTAGGCGATTAGATAAAGACCACGAGCTGTGTAGGAGCACGGTGTGTAGTGCTGTGGTGCTCGGCCTCTAGCCTGACAGGTAGCGCCCATCCGCAACAGCGTGGATGGAACTCAAGGGGATGGTGGGAAACACAGTAACCCGGAAGGAGAAAGGCAGACAGTGATTTCATCTATGTGTATCATCTTATAAGGAAATAAAACTGATAAATGAACCAAAGACAGTAAAAAGAGCCTGGTAGACAGCAAGGACAGAACGGAGACTGTAAGAGGGGAAGGAAGTAGGAGATGGGAGGAGGGGGTGAGTGCTCCTTCTTCCAATAGGAAGACCCCCCAAATCTTATCTGCTATCCACTTCCCTTTAGGTTCCCGATTATTAAACAATTTGCTTTGCTTTATATCTTAATGATTTTCAGCTACCAAGTTGCAGATGCTACTATGACGCCAACCTGACTTCCCTGGGCACAGGATCTCACCAATATGTCCCAGAACCTCCCCTCTCCAGAGTCCTGCCCCACTAGGGAAAAATAGAAACAGGCTGGGGGGATAGATCTACCTGCCAAGGTCCATGTCCAGTGGAGAAGCAATTACAGAAGCCAGACTTCCCACCTTCTGCTCCCCATAAAGAACTTTGATCCAAACTTGTCAGAGGGATAAAGAATAGGGAAGCTTCCAATAGAAGGGATAGGATGCAGGACTCTGCTGTCAATTGTATGGAATTATATCCCTCTTATCACACAATCTTGTCAATCATTATGAAATCACTAATAAAACATAAATAAATAAACTTAAAAGTATTTTATTTTATTTTAATGAGAGAGAGAGACAGAAACCATTACTCATTACTCATCTCTGACTTGTGTGGGGATGGAGATTGAATCTCCAACCTCAGAGCCTCAGGCATGAGAGTTTTTTTTTTTTGAAGAATCATTAGGCTGTGTCCCCAGCCCCTTAAAAGTATAATTTTGTAATTGCTTTAGGGGCCAGGTTCCTTGTGTCTACATGTATTTACTTCTCTTGGCCAATTTTTCATTGAATTTTTTTCTTTTCTTTTTGCAAGCTTTTCTTTAGTCTTTTAAACTCTTTATATGAGCAAAACCACCAGTAGTTGTCTTTTACCTCTTAACTTATTTCACTTAGCATGATTACCTCCAGCTCCACCCATTCTTTTCCCTAAATGACACAGCCCCTCTCTCTTTTTTAATTGCAGGAGAGAGAGAAAGAGGGAAAGCCCCCATTCCTCACCTGCAGAGAGAAAGTTTTGAGAGTGCTGAAGCAGTGCTGTAGGTATCTCCCTTCCTCCCTATCCCCGCCCCCCCATCCTTTCAATTTCTGGCTGTCTCTATTCAATAAATAAAGATAATAAAACAATAAAGCTTAAAAGAAAGAAGTAGATGCAGACGACTCAGAAGCAAAAGTGGCATCATAAGGTGGGAGGTGGGAAACAGTGGGACACTGACTTTGGGGTCACTTTTCTGTTACCGAGTGGGCCCCGTGTGGCACCACTGTCTGGGTCAGTTTCTCCCCTTTCCCAGGTGGCTGTGGGAACCTGAAGGATAACACACAGTGACTGAATCTGAAAATTATTGTCTCCATTTCATTAAAATTTTTTTTTTAATTGGTCTGCTTCTAAATTCTGCTTCTAAGACCCCTTCTGTTGCATTGCTTGACGCTGTGGTCTATTTACATAATCACTGTTTTGTTCGCACTGGTTTAATCCCCACGGGTTCGCACTCTTTTTCCACTGTGCCCCCTCTCCTAGTCACAGCCTGTTTTCCACCATTTAATCCCCACTGGTTTAGGCGCTTTTTCCTTCTCCCCACCCCCTATCCTACGTACTTCCTCTTCCAACCTGAATCTTCAGCCTCAGGAGATATAAAGGATAGGACTTTCTAATGAAGAGAGATTAGATTAGCTAGCCTGCGCTGCATTCCTCATCAATAAGGACTGAACTGCGTCCCACTCAGTCATGAGTCCCTGGTCGTCTCTCTCTGGCCCGCAAAGTTAACCCGGCATTTTTTATTGCCATCACCAACACTGATTTCAGACTCCTGCCTCCTGCCATATTTCTAGTCAGCCTTTTCCTCCTGACTTCCTACTGTGGTTTGTATATACACAGTCAACCTGCTATTTGATCAACTCCCCTCCCCAGGAAAAACCAAATAGAAGTTTTCATTTTTACTACACCTCTTCATGCTGGATTTGTTCCAAGGCCTGAGGCCGGCAGCTGTTCGAAGCACCATCCCACATGCCTGGGGTCCCTGGCCCCTGGCTTCTGCCTAGTCTCCTGGGGCCTGCACCCCACCTCCCTCCCTCACCACAGGCCTCCCTGCCTTCACATTGCCCCTGGGAGAACAGACAGTGGGTGCATGAGGATAGGGCAGGGAACCCAGCTGAGACAGGATGTGGGAAAGGCTTTCCTGCACCCCTGTGGGAACCTGGCTGGCAGGGAAGCGCTCACAAGCTCTATATTCTGGAGGGCCTCAACTTACACAGAGCCAAGGGCAGGTCTGTCCATGGAAGGCTGTCCTCCGTGGAGGACTGGGAGCAATTAGCCATCGCTAGCACTCTGCAAGGCCAGCCCTGTGCCAGCCAGCCACCACCCAGGGCCAGCACTGCCCCCTGCAAAAGCTTTCCCTTCCTTCAGCAGGGCCGTTTCCACTGATGTTGATTACCCTGCCGCCAAATAAATGAAAACATTTCAGAGACGTATAATCATCCATCACTGTGGAGAAAGGAAAAATGTTTCATGTGTGGCGTGTTTATAAATACACTTAATGAAAAAAGGACAGTGCTGCCTTCCCTCTGTTCCCTCCCTGCTGCTGTTGGCCAAGAAGTCTGGCTTTGGGGTCAACCCACCCACCCTGTAAGGGTCCTCCTCCAACCTCCAACCTGCCACAACAGTTCAAAGCGTGGGGGCAACCCAGGTAAACCTGATGGAAGACAGCCTTGCTCTAAAGCCGCTTAATTTTATTTATTTATTTATTTATTTATTTATTTATTTATTTATTTATTTATTTTCTTTTTTTAAGAGAGAGACCAGAGGACTGCTGCTCCTCTGGTTTATGGTAGCACTGGGGATTGAGCCAGGGATCTCAGAGTATCAGGCAGAAGAATCATTTGCATCACCATTAGGCTATCTCTCCCCAGCCCCTGAGGCAACTTCCAGTGTCTCCCTCCTTCCCCCAAACTGGATGAGGGACATGGAGCCAAGAGAAGGTAAGAGGCCAATGCCTTAGAGGATCAAGCCAGCCATTATCCCCTTCTGCCTTGAGAAGGCCCCGGGGAAGAAGCTCCCTTTGAAAGGAATCAGTGATTTTGCGCCGCTATGTTCCATCGCTGGGGAGCCAGAGACGACCCGAACTGCCCCTGTGGCTACAGACAGACTATGACCCACATAGTCAATGACTGCCACCTCTTCAGATTCAAAGGAGGTCTCGAAACTTTACATCAGGCTCAACCTGATGCTGTTGACTGGCTACGGAAGAAGGGCAAACGCTAGAAGAGGAAGCGATTTTGTGTGTGCGGAATTGGAATTCACACAAGCCCTCACTGGGAAGTTTGATTTCAGACCAAGGGCCAGCGGGAGTCTCATAGGCAGTATGTCCAGATGGGCTGGGAGAGGTGTGCTGCTAATTAAAGGAGAGTCTTTTTTTTTTTTTTTTAGCTTAACTCATGTTTATTTACAATATAATATAAGACTAGAATAGAGTCTTTTTCCAGAGCATGTGTGGGAATGACAGCTAAGGGCTTTTGGCGGACTTGAAAAGGAGAATCATTTTCTTCCTCAGTTCTTCTCTTTAATGTCCCCTGGGCTTTTGTCCTAAGCCCTTTTGTCATTTTATTCCCTTTTCTGGGATGAATCCACTTATTACACCCCTTCCCCCTGTCCCCATAATGGAAATCAGCTCTGTTTTATGATGGTACAGGGAATTGAACCTAGGACTTTGGAACCTTAGGCCTAAGTGTCTCCTTGCATAACCATTGTGCTGTGAGTCTACCCTATGGTCGCTGCGCCTGTCATGTGTCACACACTGGAGGTGACAGTAGGGTTAGAGTTTAAGAGAACAGAATCTGCACCAGCAAATTATCTCTCCACTTTCATCCCGGTGAGGCCTTCAGCTTGCTTCAGGTTCTTGTCTAAACAGTCCTTGCATGCTATTTAATATTTTGCCCTTGGTTAGAGAATGACTTCTTATGGAGCGTTCAGCGTATGGTTTACTAGGTAGAGGGCACATGTCATCATGCACAGGACTTGGGCTTGAGTCCAGGGTCACCACACAGGAACTTCTCTAAACAAGAAACTTCACAAGCAGTGGAGCAGTGCTGCAGTGTCTCTCCTTCTCTCTCTTTATCTCAATCTCTCCGCCTTTCACCTATCTAGAGAAAAAATCAAAAAAGATGGCCACCAGGAGCAGTGGAGTCATGCTGGCACTGAGTCTGACTGATAATCCTCATAGCAAAGGAGAGAGGTGGGTAGAGAGATAAGGGACCAAAGCTCTGGCATAAGGTGCTACTGGGCATTGAACTGGCAGCCTTTGGGACCTCAGTCATGCAAGCTGATGCTCAAACAACCTGAGATAGCTCCCCAGCTCACTTAGGGGGCATATTTTTAAATTTTTAATTATTTATTTATTATGGGATAAAGACAGAGAGAAACTTAGAGGGGAGGGAAAGGGAGAGAGGGAGACACCTGCAGCCCTACTTCCTCACTTGTGAAGCTTTTAGTTTTTCCCCTGCAGGTGGGGACCAGAGGCTTGAACCCATGTCCTTGAGTACTTTAATGTGAGCACTTAACCAGGTGTGATGCCACCTGGCCCCTGGGGTATCTTTTTAAAATATTTGAATATTTACCATCCACTAGACACCCCACTACCCTCAACCTACCGCACACTCTTCCTTGATAGTAGCTTGTTTTGTTTTCAGTGTTCACTGGTTTTTTTTTGCCTGTAAGTCCGACTCATTTTCTTATATTGCACACTGAGATGAAACGATGCAGTACTTATCTATCTCCTTCTGACTTATTCTGTTTCACCTAATATTTCATAGTGTATGCATACAACAAACATCCTCTTTATCAAGTCATCTGTCAGTGAGCACTGTCTATTTTTTTTTCCTTTTTATTGTTGTAGTTATTAATGTCGTTGTTGGATAGGACAGAGAGAAATGGAGAGAGGAGAGGAAGACAGAGAGGTGAAGAGAAAGCTAGACACCTGCAGACCTGCTTCACCGCCTGTGAAGCGACTCTCCTGCAGGTGGGGAGCTGGGGACTCGAACCGGGATCCTTACACCAGTCCTTGTGCTTTGTGCCACGTGCGCTTAACCCATTGCGCTACCGCCCGACTCCCCTATTTTTTTAATTATTCACTTTTCTTTTAATTATTCACTTGCACTTTCCCTTTTAATATTTTATTCATCTGTTTTAATGAAAGAAAGATACAGAGATAGGAAGAGAGAGCAGACTCTGACTTATGGTGGTGCTGGGGATTGAACCTGGAACTTCAGAGCCTTGAGCATGAAAGTCTTTTTGCAGAACTATTATGCTGTCTTTCCAGGCCCTTCAGAGAACATTTTCTATATTTTAGCTATTGAAACACATACCTCAGTTGATAGTGGGGTTAATATTTTTATGCTTTGGCTATATATCTAGAAACAGAATTGATGGATTATCACATAGTAATTTTATTTTTAGATGCTTTGTTTCACATGATGCCGGGGTATGAACCCAAGGATCCATGCTTGTGTAAAACTGGCTTGAGAGCAAGAGAGTGATCAGTGCACATCCTGGAGATCAAACCCAGAGCCTCGGACAAGACAAGGCATGTACTGTGCCCACAGAGTCACCTCCTGGCCCCACTGTTTTTAGACTGTTGGGAGGGCTCTCTGCTGTCTCTGCAAATGGATGCACCCCCCAGCAGTGAGCAGAACCTCATTTTCCCTGCATGCCTATGACCCCATGGGATCTTTTGATGGGGGACCCACATGCTCTTAGGGACTGGCCTCTGCTGGTAAGTTGCCTGTGAGTTCAGTCACGCAATGTGGGCTGTCCCTGGCGCATAGGCCATCAGTTTTGGTTCCCTTTTCCTCAAATGCCATGTCTTGCAATGTGTTAAGTATTTGCATTCACATTTGACTCATAAACGGGACCAGACCTCCCTGTGCATAGGGAAGAGACGTCTTGCAAGTCATTTATGCAAAAGGCAGCTCGGTTCTGAATCCCCCAGAGTGGC
Source organism: Erinaceus europaeus (assembly GCF_950295315.1). Lineage (NCBI taxonomy): Eukaryota > Metazoa > Chordata > Mammalia > Eulipotyphla > Erinaceidae > Erinaceus > Erinaceus europaeus. The sequence goes on from NC_080170.1 coordinate 121,931,322, forward strand.
CCAAGAGGGGGGCCTGAGACATCTATTCAGATACCGTCCCCCTTGCCCCCCACCCAGCACATTGTAAGGAGAATCCTCAGAGACTATTTCTCACTTCAAGAGCTCAAAAGTCATCCCAGGGATTGGGGAAGGCAGAAGGCCCAGTCATCTAAGAATCTCGAAGAGTCAAATTTGTCACTTTGTTTATTTTAAGAGCTTGCTAAGCCTTCAAGCAGAAACAAATTGGAGAAGGAGCAGGCCTTTGGTGTGGGAGCTGTGCTGAACAAAAGCAACAGTCTTCGCAAGAAAACAAGGACCCTAGCCATGTGTCCCTTTTTAAAAATAAAGAAATAAAAAGACGTGTGCCCCCGCACCACCCCATTCCCTGTGGACTCCTGTGAAACTCAGTCCACTTCCATGAATGGATCTGCTCAGAAGCTCAGAATGTAGCGCAAAATGTCTTGGAGCAAAGGGAGAAAACGTGGCTGGCCGCTGGGGGATTTGTGTTTCTAAGAAGGAGCCTGTCAATCAAACTAGCCACAGCGTTGCAGGACATTTCCCCAACCTCTCAGACCGGGACCCATCAACACAGGCATTGAGGTCTATAATTTGCAGATTCGGTCGTTGTTCATTCTCATGTCAGACCCCCACAGATACCTAAGGAAGAGAAGAAACTGCCTACCCCAGATCATGACATCACATCGCGCTCACTGGGAAATAGGATGGACCCCAAGCCAGCTGCCCCACCACTGTTTCCTGCTTTCCCGCCTCAGGACGCCACTACTGCTTTTGAGTCAGCTGTGTTGACTTAGTTTCCAAAAGGCAAAAATGAAGGTGTGAGAGTTAGTTAGCTCATTCAATAGAGCACACGCCTGACCGGAGTGGAGGAGCTGGGTTCAAAAGCCTCCAGTACCAGATGGAAGTACTGTGCGGGGCACCGAGGGGAAAACAGTGGTGTCTGTCCTTCTTTTTCTGTTAGTCTTTCTGTCTCTCCCTTGCAATTAAGAAAAAGAGAGATTGTGTCATTTGGGAGGAAAAAAATGGATGGAGCCGGTGCTGGTTATGTTGTGAAATAAATTAAGAGGCAAAAGACAACTATGGGTGGTTTTGCTCATATAAGGAGTATAAAAGACTAAAGCAAAGGAACCTGTAAGAAGAAAAGAAAAAATGTCAATGAAAAATTGGCCAAGAGGAGTAAAAACGTGGACACAGGATCTAGCTCCTGCTTCCAGTGGCCATTTTTTTCTTTTTCTTTTTTTTCTTTCTTTCTTATTAGATATGACAGAGAGAAGTTGAAAAGGGAGAGGGAGATAGAAAAAGGAAGAAAGGGAGTTGGGCGGTAGCACAGCGGGTTAAGCACACGTGGTGCAAAGTGCAAGGACTGGCTTAAGGATTCCCGTTCGAGCCCCCGGCTCCCCACCTGCAGGGGAGTCACTTCACAGGCGGTGAAGCAGGTCTGCAGATGTCTATCTTTCTCTCCCCCTCTCTGTCTTCCCCTCCTCCCTCCATTTCTCTCTGTCCTATCCAACAACAATGGCATCAATAATAACTACAACCATAAAACGAGGGCAACAAAAGGGAATAAATAAATAAATATTTGAAAAAAATAAAGAGAAAGGGAAGCCTTTAACAAAAGAAGAGAGAGACAGAAATGCCAGCAAACCTGTTTCTCTGCTCATGAGGCCTCTCCCCTGCAGTTGGGGACCAGGAGCTTGAATCCGGATCCTTTAGCACTGTAACATGTACACTCAACCAGCTATACTACTGCCTGGCCCCTGTGAAAGAATGTTATTTAAGAAAGGAAGAAAGAGGGAGTCGGGAGATAGCGCAGCAGGTTAAGCACACGTGTTGCAAAGTGTAAGGACCAGAGCAAGGATCCCGGTTCAAGCCCCCGGCTCCCCACCTGCAGGGGAGTCGCTTCACAGGCAGTGAAGCAGGTCTGCAGGTGTCTGTCTTTCTCTCCCCCTCTGTATTCCCCTCTTCTCTCCATTTCTCTCTGTCCTATCCAACACAATAACATCAATAACAATAATAACTACAGCAATAAAACAAAAACCAGGGCAACAAAAGGGAATAAATAAATATTTTAAAAAAAAGGAAGAAAGGAAGAAGGAAGATGAAGCCAAGAAATAGCTCACCTGGCAGACTGCATACTTTATAATTTGTGAGACCCATGTCTGAATTCTAGGTTAAGCCATGTAGCAGTATCACAACACAGAAGGGGAGCGTCCCAAATAGCGCAACCGTGCTGCCATGCCTCTCTGCTTTCTCTCCTTTCTATCTCTCACCTTCTACCTGTTTTAAAAAATATTTTATTTACTTTATCCTAATTAGAGACATATATAGAGAAAGGTACAGAAAGAACCTCTGCTCAGACCTGGCTTATGGTGGGGACTGATACAACCTTGGGCCTCAAAAACTCAGGTATAGGAATCCTTTGCAGAATTCTCTCTGCTGTTTCCCCAGCCCTCACCCTCTACCTTAAAAACAAAGCAAAAAAAAAAAAAAAAAAAAAAAACCAAGAGATCCAGGATTAGAGAAATAACACAGGCATAGAGTCTCAGTGATAAATCAGGTGGCAAAAAAAAAAAAAGCAAATTAATAAAATTAAAAAATAAGAAAAAAAAGTTAATGACCTAGGGGTCTTAAAGTTCTGACTTATAAGTAACTAAACTCTTCATGTTAAGATGAATAATTGTTTCACCTATAAGGGAACAAAAGTTTTGCCTTTGTACTGCACCAAGTTATGATATTAGCATTTGTAAATATGAAATATGAATTTAAAAAGTCACAGCATTAGCAGTTTCTATCCAATATAAATGAAGATACCTTTCTTATAGGAAACAAGAGGTGGAGATGACCACAGAATGACCATAGACCTTTCTGTGACTTTTGTAAACTTCTGTTTTTGCCTTTGAACTTTGGAGGTGTCTAAATCATAAAAGTCATTGGTAGAAGGGGGTAGATATAAATTGCAAATGATATTTTAACACTGCTTCTGAAATGCTGGGATGGTTTGAACCTGATAAACATAAGTGAAGCCAAAGATTTTCCATGTTCCCTACTGTCTTTTCATAATGAAAGTGAACCCCTTCGATTCAAGACAGTATGAAAAGGGGACTCTGAGTATCACACACACACACACACACACACACACACACACACACACACACACACACACACGCGTGTGTGTGTGTGTGTGTGTGTGTGTGCTCAGCCTCATTTCAAACATTTGATGCTTCAGTGACTTGGGGTGGAATGTGTCACTTCACTAAGGGAGGAACTGATTAATTTGGAAACCGGTAGTAACCAATTCCTCCTGATGAGATAAGATGACATCATCCCCCAAAAGGTCCCAGAGACGGTATGCTAAATACACTTTCAAGATTACCAGTCACATTGACTGAGATGAAGTGGCCATAGTTAAACTTTGTCACTCATCCTCCAGTGTCCAGACTCATTGCCTCAGATGAGAGAGACAGAGACAGAGAGAGACAAAGAGAGGAAGGATAAGAGGGAGAGAGAGACACACACCAGGGGAAGCTAGCCAAGTCTTCCACAGATCACTAACATGCCCTCATTTCCAGATAAGCAGCTCATGTTCAGGATTTCTTTGGCAGAAATAGATCCTACAGACATAACTCGGGTTTCTCCTTAGTTCTATTATTTCTTCCTAGACAGAGCCAGCTGATGTATTTTAGAACGATAGTTTGCAATTTTTATAGGCATCGCTTGCATTTCACTTAGCATCTCATTCAAAGTGTGAAAAGATTCGCAAACAGCTAATAGGAACTGAGAGGAGAAAGTCCCTTCATCAGAGCCCAACTAGCTGGTTCTGATTATTGCATGAAAAGGTTCCCAGCTGCGGTCTGCCCCTCCACTTCACCATGGAGTTTGACTCCTACATTTCTCTCTATATGTAGCTTCCTTTTGACTCTTTCCCTCTCCCTCTCCCTCTCCCTCTCCCTCTCCCTCTCCCTCTCCCTCTCCCTCTCCCTCTCTTCCCCCCCCCCTCTCTCTCTCTCACACACACACACACACACACACACCTCCTTTCAGAGGAGATCTATACTCATCGGAGCAGCAGTATTTGCAACTGACCAAACTCAGGAACAACCCCAGATGGGCCAAGGACAGAGACTAGAGTGACTGAGAAAGTTGTGCCCCATCTACACAAAGGAATTCTACCCAGTCTAAGAAATGATGACACCATCTTCTTTGCTTCCTCTTGAATGGAACGTGAAGAATGTATGTTAATTGATATCAGCAGAAGGGGAAATGTGAATACTGGGAGATCTCGCTTGTTCATGGAGACTAAGAAACAAGGGAAGGAGAGGAAAAACCAGGGTGATGCTCAGACGGGGGGTGGTGGTGGGTTGAAGCAAAACGAAGGTTATAGGGAGGTGGGGGTGGAGAAGGATGGAGGTGAGATGGATAGAATAGAGGTGGTCATGGGAGTTGGCTGGTTGAGAAGATGACTGTGGACATGATACCAACATATCCATACCTGTTCTAGAAACCATTATTTCCCCAAATAATTTTTTAATCCCCAATAATTAAAAAAAAAACTATCAGAAGTTTGAGATAACCACCACTAAAATTTCAGCATCTGTTTTTTCTATCTCCCCCCCCCCCCAGTAGGTATTTATACTACTATGGCTATTTGTAGGTTCTTGCATGTTTTATTTTTACATTTAAGATCTTAACAAATAGGGGACCAGGTGGTGGCAACCTGCTTAAGTGCTCACATTACAGAGCACAAGGATCCAAGGGTTCAAGCCCCTGGCCCCCACCTTAAGGGGAAAAGCTTCACGAGTGATGGAACAGGGCCTCTGGTGTCTCTCTGTCTCTCTCTTCCTCTCTATCTCTCCTCCCCCCTCAATTTCTCTCTGTCTTTCTCCAGTAATAAGAAATAAAAAAATATTTGTAAAGTGTCTTATCCAAGACACTTCTCAGTAATCTTTTCTTTTCTTTTTTTATATTTATTTTCCCTTTTGTTGCCCTTATTGTTTTTTATTGTTGTTGTTATTGATGTCGTCATCATTGTTAGATAGGACAGAGAGAAATGGAAAGAGGAGGGGGAAGGCAGAGAGGGGGAGAGAAAGACATCTGCAGACCTGCTTCACTGCCTGTGAAGCAACTTCCTTGCAGGTGGGGAGCTGGGGGCTCGAACCGGGAACCATAGGCCGGTCCTTGCACTTTGCGCCACATGCGCTTGACCCGCTGCGCTACCACCTGACTCCCAGTAATCTTTTCTTTTACTAATAGGACACAGGCCTTTTTCATATTATTAAATACTCTTAATTAGAGGCTACAGGAGTATTTTCATGCTCATACAGGTGACTAAAGCAAATGAACTTGGAAGCAAACAAGACAGTGACCAGATTGTCCTGCAAACTATGACAGTTAAGGGGGGCAGTTTTGGAGGTACATAGAGCATTGGTGTGGAGTTTGCTTACTCAGGAATCTTCGTTTAAGTGGGTGCATGGTGTTTTTCCGGTTGCGTATACTAGGTATGAAGAAGAAAGACTTAACAGAGCTAAGATGGCACCCCTGGTGCTAAGCTCTTTTCAAATTATAACTGTCTTGCTTCTTGCAATTTACAAGAAACACGGTCAGTTCTCCATGTGGCAGAGAAGGAGACTGAGGTTCTCATAGCTGCAACTATCGTTTGCAAGTTACACATCTGTGAAACCCAAACTGGAATATGGACTCAAGCCTTGGAAGAAGCAAGATCACTGTGTAAGGAACGAGGCACATTTACCAAGCAGTCATGGCACCTGGAGGAAGCTCCCCGGTAGTTTGGAGGAAAACCTACTTCAGCAATAATGTCTAAGACAGGTGTTCCACAGCAGCATGTTGCCTGTAAGAATAGTAGAAATAACCCACTGAGGAATCCTAGAGGTGTGGGCCTCAGAGAGTAAGAGAGAGAGAAGAAGGGGAAGAGTTTCAGGCAGAGACCAAGCTTAGCGTCCGTCGAAGAGAAGTGTGGGAATAGGTGACTTCGACAATCTTAATAGCTGAGTCGTATTCCATGGTACATGGAATACTACTTTAGCTTGAAGGAATCATGTGAAATGAGATCAGCCAGAAAGAGAAGGATGGATATGGGATGATCTCACTGATCCACAGAACATAAGAATCAAGAACTGAAAGTAAAACTTGAACTGGGTTTGGTGTACTGCACTAGCGCAAAGGACTCTGGGGAAGGAGGGAAGACACGGGCTGGGGAGCAGGAAGGCTTTCAGGTCCTGGTACAGGATGATGGGCCCAGTTTGGGAGTGAGAGTATTTTGCAGACACCTATCTTTGGGAGACGGGCAATTGCACACGTGTGACAACATCTATCCTGTAAACCACTAACCTCCCAATTAGAAAGAAAGAAAGAAGAGAGAAAGGAAGAGAGAGAAAGAAAGAAAGGCAGGAAGAGGAAAGAAAGGGAAGAAAGAGAGAAAAAGAAAGAGGAAGAAAGAAACAGGGGCCGCACGGTAGCGCAGTGGGTGAAGCGCACGTGGTGAGAAGCGCAAGGACCTGCATAAAGATCCCGGTTCGAGCCCCTGCCTCCCCACCTGCAGGGGTGTCGCTTCATAAGTGGTGAAGCAGGTCTGTAGGTGTCTGTCTTTCTCACCCTCTCTGTCTTTCTCTCTGCTCTAAATTTCTTTCTGTCCTATACGCCAACAACAACAACAACAACAACAACAATTTCAGCAGCAACAACAACAACGAGACAAATGGCCCCCAGACAGGAGCAGTGGATTCTTAGAGCCCAATCAATAACCCTAGAGACAGACAGACAGACAGAAAGACAGACAGACAGACAGAAAGAAAGAAAGAAAGGAAGGAAGAAAGAAATCCAGGAGGTGGGGCACCTGGTTAAGTGCACACATTACAGTGTGCAAGGTCCTGGGTTCAAGCCACTGGCTACCACCTGCAGGGGGGAAGCTTCACAAGTGGTGAAGCAAGTCTGCAGGTGTTTCTTTGTTTCTCTCCCTCTCTATCTTCCCTCTCCTCTCAATTTCTCTCTGACTGTATCCAGTAACAAACAAATAAATATTTAAAGGAGGAATTAAAAAATGAGGAAGGAAGAGAGAAATAAAGAAAGAGAAAGAAAGAGAGGAAGGAAGGAAGGAAGGGAATAAGGAAGAAAGGAAGGGAGGGAGGAAGGAAGGAAGGGAATAAGGAAGAAAGGAAGGGAGGGAGGAAGGAAGGAAAGAAGGAAGGAAGGAAGGAAAGGAGAGAGGGAGAGAGGGAGGGAGGAAGGAAGGAAGGAAGGAAGGAAGGAAGGAAGGAAGGCATAAAAGCATGGGATTGTGAAAAACTGATGAAACTCATCCTAGTTAGGAAACAGATTACCAGGTCCTAGAGAGAAAGCCTCCGAGCTGTCTGGCATTTGACTTAACTGAAGAGCACTGGATAGTCACGGAAGCTTGTTGAGCTGGGAGAAACCCGTTCAGACTCGCGTTTGGAGAACTGAGAGTGCTGGCTGTTGAACACAGACATATGCTGGGAGGGAGGGATCAGGGTCTCAGTAGCTGAAAGGTCCCCATGAAACAGGAGAACAGCCAGAGCTAGTGATGACAGGGGCTGGACAGACCCATAGTCTTCAAGAGACCACACATCAGCTGAGACCGTATCTGCGCTGTTCACAGACTGTGGTTGGGGCTGGGCAGATCCAGAGGCAGAAACGAGAAACAGACGCTTCATTTTCCTTTTTATCTCGTGTGGGGATGGAATCAGAACGAGCAGCTTAACATCTCTGATTATCTCGGCAGCGGCCTCTCTTCTCCTCTCCCTGCCATTCATTCTTGTGACCTTCCTTTGTCGAACATGTGATGTCTAATTCATCGTAAAGGACTTATTATTTATTCCTTTATGTATTTTTGTCACCAGGATTGTCACTGGAGTTTGGTGCCTGCGTGATGAATCCACTACTCCTGGTGACAATTTCCAACACACACACACACACACACACACACACACACACACACACACACACACACACACACCCTTAATTTTTATTTTTTTCCCAATAGGACAGAGAAATATTGAGAGGAGAGAAAGATGAAGAGAGGGAGAAAGACAGAGAGACACCTGTAGGTCTGCATTATCACTTGTGAAACTTCCCAACTACAGATTAGGAATGGGGGCTTGAACCTGGCTCTTTGTGCTTGGTAATATTGAGCTCAACCAGGTGCACCAGCACCCAGCTTCCAGGAGTTACTTATTTATTTTCTGGAAGAGAAAGGAGTGGCGGGGCGGGGGGGGGGGGCAAGATACAGGAGATAGATCATCTGGTAGACCATACACCTTATGTTGTACAAGGACCCCAGTTTGAGCCCCAGCACTACATGAGGTGTCAACGCAACACCAAGGAAAGCTCCTTGAGCAGAGGAGCAGCGTTGTGGTATCTCTCCACCATACCCCCCCAAAAAAAAAAAAAAAAAACAAATAGAGAGAAAGTGTAAGATCCGATCACATCTCTGCCATATGTAAAGCTGCAGACTAAATAAACTCAGGACACCCCACGTATGCAAGTCCTGCACTCTTATCTGCTGAGCCACATCCCTGGACAATTCTTTTGCTTTCAAGTCTTGTCTTACGAACCAGCTTATTGCTCAGAGGGAAAAGAAGTAGACAGTCATAACCACGGGGTGGGCATGTTCTGTGCCCCTAAATCTTTGAGGAGACACCCATACCCTCAGTAGCCCCCCCGCCACCCTCCTGACCCAGGCCCCCAGATGCTAATCTCTTCCCAGAACACCCTGCGCCTTCCACTGGATGCTCTCCAACCTTTCCACATTAAAGAGAACCCGGCAGCCAATTATCACCTCTCCCCAAGCTTCTGCCCCTCTGTAGAGGGTCACCTCCCTCAGCCGGGACATGGAGCGGCAAGTGGAAACAATCTTCAGGCCCTGCCAAGACTCCAACATGAAGACAGGAAGGAAGCACAGCCCCCGGGACCTGCACTTGACCAGGATGTGAAGGTTCAGCTCGGCCTCAGTGTCCCACACTTGGCAATGGAGCTGTGGATGTGCCCCCAAAACAAGTAGAGTTCTTCAGAACCAGGACTTCCCCCACCAACACCAGACGCTTCCCCACTGCTCCCTTCATCCCTGTGCTTCCTGGGGGTATAAAACCCAAGTGTTTCTTTTCTGCCCATTTCCATTCCTGTCCTCAAGCTGTGATGCCCGCCGGCAGGTCTCTGTGACTTACCCATGCTTTCAGTTGCTTCCATTTACATCAGAGAAAGAAAGAAAAAAAAAAATCACATCCTGATAAGTGTGGGCTTGAAACCGCAGATGTGTCTCATGGAGAGAAATGTACATCTGTTTCTTTCTGTCTCTTCTTGGCCGGACTTGGGGGTGGGGGTAAGGGGCACTGCCAACTTGTAAACATGTGATTTCCAGAAGCACTTGGACCGACTGCACGGCCCAAGTCTCCAGTTCTGTCTCTGATTATCAGCAGAAACCCTCACTGTGGAAGAATGGGGTGGGGAGAGAAGGAGAGAGAGAAAAAAACAAATCAGAAAGAAACTGATAAGCAGGAGGCAAGCAAAGATGTGGGGGGGGGGAGTGGAGGATTAGAATTAAGACTTTGAGAATGGGGACAGGTGGCTCACTTGGTGGAACACACACGTTACCGTACAGCATACACAAGGACCTGGGTTCAAGCCCCAGGTCACTACATGGGTGTCTCTGCAGGAGGCAGTTTTTACATGCGGTGGAGTGACGCTTTGGTGTCTCTCCTCTTTCTCCATGCCTCTTTTTAAAAAATATTTTATATATTTATTTGGAGAGAGAGGGAGAGAGAGACTGAGGGGAGATAGAGAGGTAGATAGAGAGACACCTGCAGCCTTACTTCACCCCTCGCAAAGCTCTCCCCCCGCAGGTGAGGGCTGAGGGCTTGAACCTGAATCCTTGCGCCTGGCGCTGTGTGTACTCGACCAGGTGCGCTACCACTGGGACCTCTCTGTTTCTCTTTATCTCTCATTGTCTATGGAAAAGAAAATTAAAAGGCCACTGGAAGGGGTGAGAGAATGGAGATACAGAGCCCCAGTGATAACCCTAAACTCTCTCCCTTTACACTGTCTGAACTGGAAGACGCTTTGAAGAGGGTTAAACCGGGAACAGCTGCTGGCTATGATAACATCACCCCAGAACTCATTCTTAACTTGGGCCCCGCGGCAAAGAAGTGGCTCACTTCATTCCTGTCCCACATCTTGGAATCTGAATCTATGCCCCAAATTTGGCATCGTGCGAAGATAATAGTTTTGAAACCATAGAAAGACCCAACACTGGCCGCCAGCTATAGACCAATTTCTCTCCTCTCCATGTGTTACAGACTCCTTGAGAGGCTGCTTCTGTCACGTATTTCTCCTCTTACAGAGAAATTCCTATCACCTGCCCAAGCTGGTTTCTGCCCAGGAAGATTTACCTGCGAACAAGCCCTGGCCCTCTCAACTTACATTGAAAATGGATTCCAGAAGAATTTAAAGACGGGTGCTGTCTTTGTTGATCTCACAGCAGCCTATGACACGGTCTGGCACCATGGTCTCCTAGTCAAGATCTCAAGATGCCTGCCTCCATGGGTGGCCAACACTATATCGTTTCTTCTCCAAAACAGAAGATTCCGGGTACATCTGGGTGACAAGTCTAGCAGATGGAGACTTGTCTCAAGTGGCCTCCCCCAGGGCTCTGTTCTGGCTCTTACGCTATTTAATATTTACATCAATGACCTCCCAGAAACTTCTTCAAGGAAGTTCATCTACGCCGATGACATCTGCGGTGCAACTCAGGCATCCAAGTTCGACATCCTCGAGGAAACACTCACGAAAGACATGTCTCTGATATCTGATTACTGTAAAAAAATGGCGACTAATCCCTAGCACTGCAAAACCGGTATCATCTGTTTTCCATCTACACCATGCCTCGGCCTCGCGTGAGCTTAATGTGCAGCTTGGCGATACGAGAATCCGGCATGAAGCCCAGCCAGTCTATCTTGGCGTTACTCTCGATCGCACTCTGTCATTTCACGAACATCTCATAAAAACTGCAGCAAAGGTGGGCGCGAGGAATCACATCATTGCAAGACTGGACAACTCCTCATGGGGCGCGAGCGCTTCCACACTACAGTCATCATCTCTGGCATTATGCTATTCCACTGCAGAATACTGTGCCCCAGGATGGTTCCGTAGTCCCCATGTCCACTTGGTCGATTCCAAATTATATTCCTCCATGAGGATCATTTCTGGAACCATCCGTTCCACCCCGGTTCCATGGCTGCCAGTTCTTAGCAACATCGCCCCACCAGATATTCGTTGGGATGCGGCATCATCTAAGTTCATTTCCCACGTCTACGCTCGACCGGACCTGCCAATATACGCGGAGATCTTCGCCCACCCTGTTCAACGCTTGACGTCTCGTCACCCAATCTGGTCCCCTACGCCTACACTGAACTTCTCTGTTCCAGACTCTTGGAAACAGAGTTGGCAGTCAGCTGAGGTCAAGAACAAACACCTCATCACAGACCCCTGCAAGTGTCAACCCGGCTTTGACCTAGCACGTTATGATCAGGCCCTCCTCAATCGCTATCGAACAGGCCATGGCCGGTGCGCCGCTATGTTCCATCGCTGGGGAGCCAGAGACGACCCGAACTGCCCCTGCGGCTCCAGACAGACTATGACCCACATAGTCAACGACTGCCACCTCTCCAGATTCAAAGGAGGTCTCGAAACTTTACATCCTGATGCTGTTGACTGGCTACGGAAGAAGGGCAAACACTAGAAGAAGAAGTGATAACCCTGGTGGCCCCTCCAAATAAGTAAATGATAGGATGTATAGGAAACATATATTCAGCGCTAGAAGGAGAGAAAAATAATGTTATCAGGAATAACTTAAGGCAACCAACAATTAATCATGTGTTTGTTAACTGAGAAATTTTTTTTATAAGATTTAGTTTCTTTTTTTAAAAACTTTTTAATATTTATTTATTTTCCCTTTTGCTGCCCTTCTTGTTTTTTATTGTTGTGGTTATTGATGTCATCGTTGTTGGATAGGACAGAGAGAAATGGAGAGAGGAGGGGAAGACCGAGAGGGGGAGAGAAAGACAGACACCTGCAGACCTGCTTCACCACCTGTGAAGCGACTCCCCTGCAGGTGGGGAGCCGGGGGCTCGAACCGGGATCCTTACGCTGGTCCTTGTGCTTCACGCCGCATGCGCTTAACCCGCTGTGCTGAGAAATTTTATGCATGTTCCAACTACTGTATTTACTATCAACTGTAAACCGTCAATCCCCCAATAAAAAATTAAATATATATATATTTACACAGTACTTTCCACACAGAACAATGAAGAAGGGTGTAGCATCTTTGATTATCCAGAGAAGAGCCTACTTCTTCTCCACTTGTATTTGCAATATCATCCAATACTTTGACCGGAACAGTTTGATGGGACTGATGGCTGAATCAATTCTGGTCTTAGCCTGAAAGAGGACTGGCATCTTCTCGCAAGGCCTCTGGAACCTAGATGCCATGTTGAAAGCACAGGTTGATCCAGTCAGCCCAGATGCACTCCTGCCTCCTTGGGCATCTAGTTCCTTCATGCCTTCATGAATAAAGACTGCACTAGCATTTCATCCTTCCCTCCTTTGGAGTCAGAGAGTTGCAATTCTGAAAACGTTTGTAGCATTACTTTTCTTATACGGATCTTTAGAATTGCGTGCCATCACTGGCATGCTTACATACGCTATTTCTCTGGTTTGGAGTCTTCTCATTTAAATGATTCCACGTGCGAGTAAAAAATTCACAGTTTTCCTAGAAGTCATCACTTGCAGCAAGGTGTGCTGTTTCTCAGAGCTTTTTTTATTATTTGAATGTGACTCTTATATGTAATATTTATCTGCTCTCCACCCCCCCTCCCTATACATAAAAAAATATATAATCACCTATCAGTTATCCATCATCTATTAATACCTATCAGCTATACACCCATCATTTGTTATTGATTGATATCTCTATCACTGTTTTTTTTTAAAAAATCTTTATTATTTCTTTACTTATTGGCTAGAGATATCCAGAAATCAAGGGAAGGGAGAGACAGACAGACACCCACAACCTTGCTTCACCACTTGCAAAGATTCCCCCCCTGCAGGTGGGGACCAGGGGCTCAAACTGGAATTCTTGAGCATTACAACATGTGCACTCAGCCAGGCGCAGCACGGCCCCTCTAACTCTTTTTTTTCCAAATCTATCTATGCATTGCAACTTTAAAATATTTCATAGGTATCTAATAAATACATACATATACCAACCTTTCATTTTTTAATATTTATTTTATTTATTTATTTATTCCCTTTTGTTGCCCTTGTTGTTTTATTGTTGTAGTTATTATTGTTGTTATTGTTGTTGGATAGGACAGAGAGAAATGGAGAGAGGAGGGGAAGACAGAGAGGAGGAGAGAAAGATAGACACCTGCAGACCTGCTTCACCGCCTTGAAGGGACTCCCCTGCAGGTGGGAGCCGGGGTTCGAACTGGGATCCTTATGCCGGTCCTTGTGCTTTGCGCCACCTGCGCTTAACCCGCTGCGCTACAGCCTGACTCCAACCTTTCATATTTTTTAAAAAATATTTATTTATTCCCTTTTGTTGCCCTGGTTGTTGTTTTATCGCTGTTATTATTGTTGTGGTTCTTGATGTCCTTGTTGTTGGATAGGACAGAGAGAAATGGAGAGAGGAGGGGAAGACAGAGAGGAGGAGAGAAAAACAGACACCTGCAGACCTGCTTCACCGCCTGTGAAGCGACTCCCCTGCAGGTGGAGAGCTGGGGGCTCGAACCAGGATCCTGCACTTTGTTCCACCTGCACTTAACCCTCTTGCTTTACCCAACTCCCTTAACCTTTCATATTTTAATTTCACAGGAAGTTAAATGAATTAATGATTACACTATTTTAGAATTATGTTTTAACTCACTTTGCATTTGATTTGATTTCCTTTTCACTTTTCACTTTTATGTAAAACTGGAGGGAATTCATGAATGGCTTCTGACATATCCCATCCCCCCCACACACACACACATTGCTTCCTCTCTATTTCTAAAATGTTCCTGGTCAGGGGGAAACAACAATGGCTTCCATTTTCAAGTATTCATAGATGTCAGAGACTATGTTAGTTAGATGCTACATGTGATCTCACTGAATTCGTATAGCAAATCCTACAGGCTAATAGCATTTACTATGTGGGAAGGAGAGATTTAGAGAAATTCTGATACTTGCTTAGGGTCATACAGAGAATGACATAACCAGGATTCAGATCCATTTTTATCTGATTTTTACCCATGAGGTCATATTATCCTGCCTTCTCATAAACAAACAAAAAGATTCAACCAAGGGGTTGATTTGATCATCCAGACTCATTTCAAAATTATCTCAGAAAGCTACTATATTGAATAGTTTCATTAAGTCATATTTGGTAAAAGACCAGTAGATGTTAAAAGAAAAAAAACAGTCTTCTTGTTTCTGAGGAGTCCTTTGGGCAACATTTGAATTTTGCTTAATATTTCTTCTTGCAGAGCAGGGACCTTGCATATGTGTGATTTCACCACTTTTGCACTGGAATTGACAGCTTGATATTAAGATGTATTAGACATGCAAAAGCTTAAGACAGCTAATTCTATCTCCAAGGAGAACAAACTTGTTACTTACATGACCAGATTTCAAGATTCATTATAAAGTTACAGTTACGGGGATGATATAATGCGTGTGCTCTCTCTCTCTCTCTCTCTCTCTCTCTCTCTTTTGATAGAGTCATAGCCTCACTACTCCAGTCAACTTCTTTACTTGGGTAGATAACTAGAGGAAGACAGAGATAAAGGGAGAAAAGCTCCAGCACCAGAACTTCTCCCAGTGCTGCAATAGCGCCTGTGTGGTGCCTGGGTCTGGGCTTGACCTGTCCGCATAGCAAGACAGGCACCCTGGTCAATGATCTACCAGCATGGCTTCAAAGGCACCCAGTTCTCATTAGTATAATCTTGTCTAACTTTTTTTTTTTTAAATTCTTAACTAGAACATACAAAGCATTAACCAGAAAGAAAACAAATGGACTATTGGATGCCATTAGAATTAAGAACATCTATTCATTACTCGACCCCCATTAAATGGGTGAAAACATGTGCCCCAGAATGAGAGAAGGTACTTTTAATACAGAGAGTTGACAGGGACACTTGACAAGTCCTTTAACAAATAAACACAATCAGATATCCAAGTAGAAAACAGGAAGGAGATTTGAACAAACCAATCAGGTGAGAGGAATTCAAGTCAAGAGAGCAATGAGCTATCTTTCACACCTGTGAGAACGTCAGCCATCCCAACAGAAACAAGTTCTGGTGAGAGAAATAAGTCTTTCACATGGTTGGTAGGAGTGTGAATTGGTTCAACCACTGTGGAAAACAGCCTGGAGATGCCTCAGGTCATAATGAAATGCCTGGAGACCCAACCTCAATAGACTCAAAGAAGGCAAGTGAAAATAATAGTGGTGGATTACTTACCCATAAGGGATTTAAGTTATTTTATTGGAATCTTTTCAAAATGCATAACTTGTGCATCAGAATATTCTCAATTCTATAGTTCTGTCATACATAGAGCTCACAGACTTACTTAAATTTTGCTTCTCTTTATTTAGTGAGAGAAGAGAGACTCAGCTTTATGTGGATGGATCCTCCTAGCAGCTTTGCAAAGTAGGACTAGGAAGAAGAATTCTTCCTTTACAGATGAGGAGTCTGTGATGCAGGGGCCTAACCTGCCTGTCTAGGACCACACAGCTAGCCAAAAGCAGACCCAGGCCCAGCGTGTCCGTGATGTGACACTGACGAACACTAGTGTTTTCTCAGAGTTCTTATTTTCTCCCTCGATCGGGATTAAGAAAGCTTACATGGATCAGTTTCAAGTCCAGCCTGGCAGAGACGGAGTAGTGACAGGAAGGGAGGCTGCAACGGGACAGAGTTGAGCTGAGGGCTGGAGCACTGGACTGAGACAAGGCTGTGTCTCCATTTCCACAACCAAACCTTGAGCTGAGAGAGAAAAGGGAGCTGTCACTGAACCATTTCAGTGATTTTTTTAAAAAATACATCCAAGAACAAAAAATAAACACCTCAAGATACTAAAAATAGTATCTCAGATTGTTACAGTGCTTCCTTCTCTTCTCTTCTTATCTCCCTCCACTCTCTTTTCTCCTTTCCTTTCCTTTCCTTTCCTTTCCTTTCCTTTCCTTTCCTTTCCTTTCCTTTCCTTTCCTTTCCTTTCCTTTCCTTCCCTTCCCTTCCCTTCCCTCCCCTTCCCTCCCCTCCCCTCCCTTCCTTTCCCTTCCCCTCCCCTCCCCTCCCCTCCCCTCCCTTCCTTTCCCCTTCCTTTCCCTTCCTTTCCCTTCCTTTCCCTTCCTTTCCCTTCCTTTCCCTTCCTTTCCCTTCCTTTCCCTTCCTTTCCCTTCCTTTCCCTTCCTTTCCCTTCCCTCCCCTTCCCTTCCCTTCCCTTCCCTTCCCTTCCCTTCCCTTCCCTTCCCTTCCCTTCCCTTCCCTTCCCTTCCCTTCCCTTCCTTTCCTTTCCTTTCCTTTCCTTTCCTTTCTTCCTCCACTCTTTCCTTTCTTTCTTTCTTTCTTTCTTTCTTTCTTTCTTTCTTTCTTTTTCTTGCTCTCTCTCACCTCCTCCATCCCCTCTTTCTCTTGGTCTCAATTTTTCTTTCTTTTTGTGACAACAGAGAAACAGAAATACATGATGCACCACCCTCAGTTTCTTTCATTCTTTCAACTTCAGAGAGAGAGGGGAGATAGGGAGACACACCGAGAGAGAGAGAGAGAGACAGAGAGAGATATCAGCTCCATTCCCCAGGGACCTTCTCTTGGTACCATTGTGCTCCTGCATAGTGCCTGTGCTCCAGGCCAGAACCCTGCCCATCTGTTTTTCAAAAAGAGTCCAGTGTTTCGTAGAGTCAGAATGTATGTGGTGTCATCTCCCTACCTCTCTTCTAATTCTGCTTTATTTCTGGGTAGTTAGTAGTAGAGCTGCCTTAGGAGATGTGTGTATTGGCCTGGGGACTAGAAGAAGGGTGAAGATGGTATATCAAAGAAGCTTCAGTTTTCTGTTAGACTCTAAGCAAGACACAAAGCCTTCTTGGACCTTCCACCAACTACCCTGTGGCCATTCACAATAGGCCCAGACACTCTGCCTTTGCACAGATATGGGCTCCTCATTCCTAGAGCTCTGCCCCCTCCTCTTACATGGAATAGAAACCGACTAGGCTATATACCCCCACCCCTGACACACACACACCCATCTCCTTAACGGGTATGGTGACCATGAGATGCACTGGGTTGGGATCCTTTGGGTTTGTGTTCAGGAAGCCATGCATTCATTCTCCAAGGATGTGGACAAGCCTCTGATCAGTTGGGTATCTCAGCTCCTCCCTCCGTAGGTCTTGGGTTCATCTTCTCTCTGGTGTCCGTTCTCTGTCACATGGTTGCTATAGATATTACGATTGACCTTTCACTCTGTCTCTATTTCCTCATCTCAGGGATCTTCCCTTCCCTTGCCTAGTTCCCATCCTTTCTTTACCTCCTTGACCCATACAGATCATTGCTATGTTCTTATTCTGAAATGAGAACATCCAGTGGGACCATCACCCTCAGGGTCAACATGAAGTTTCCTTGTTGAGCTTTGATGACCTGGGACAGAAGGAAATCAACAGTGACTCAGGAAACATGGCCACCTTATTAACTCCTAAAGGTATGGACTTGGATGGTCTTCATTTGGGTGTATCATGTGGCTTGTGTTCTCAAGGAACCAGGTTCTTTCTAGTGTTCCTCCTCTGTGAACTTTGATTGGCCAGTTGACTTTTTTTTTTTTTTTTTTTGGTCTTCAGATGTGTGACCTCATGGTCACAAGATGAATTCTGTAACTCAAGATGATACATTCTCATTCCAGCTACATAAGCAGGAAGGAAGGGACCACCATCTGGCAGTGTCTTCCTCTGGAAACTGCCCTCCAGTTTATTTCCTTGTATGTCTTATACAGAAAGAAGAACAAAGACATTATCTCATCAGTGGCTGGTCAGTGATGAACAATAAGGCTTGTATGATTGGCTCAGGTCAAATAGGATTCATCCTGAATTCTGCATGGCCCTCACTTGCCAGACAATGAAGACACCTCTGTTGAGCAGTTGGGCAGTGTCTTTTGATTTATTTTCATTTTTTACTTGTTATTAATAGTTTGTTACAGGATTGTAAGATTACAGTGTACAGTTCCACACTACAACCACCACCAACATTCTATGTCTCTCTACCTTCCCACCTCCCAAAGATATCCACCAGAGTTCTCACAAGTCTTAGAAACAGTTTTCTGGCTTCTGTTTTGTTTGATTTTTTTTTTTTTTTTTGGCCAGCGCATGTAAATCAGATCTCAGATTCCACCTGTGAGTGAAATGATCTGGTAGCTATCTCCCATCTCTTTATTTATTTAGATAAGCATAACCACCTCCAGTTGCATCCATTTTGTCCCAAAAGACACAATATCATCTTTTTGATTGAAGAGTAGTAGTCCGTGATATATATATATTGTATCTTCTTTAGCTAGTCGTCTGATGATGGGCATTTAGGTTTCTTTCACTCTTTAAATGCCTTTTGATTCAATTTGCTTTCACATGGAGATGTTGTGTTTAAAAAAACTGGGGATGGGGACAAGTCCTGGCTAAATCTGGAACCTTGTGGAGCAAGCCTGAGGTTGGCATTTGTGCCCAAGTACACTGCACTGAGAAAGTGGACTCAGCTCTTGGTTTCTCATTTTCCTGGCGACGGGTTGTGCTAAACACAAGAGAAACACATGAATGAATGAATGGATGGATGAATGAGTACTTCAGTGAGCTGAGGAGCAGTCATGTTCATGCCTTTTCCCTTCTTTCCTGACAGACTTACTGGAACCTCCCTCTTTTCTGCTGGTGTTTGCCTGTGCAGACAGGCTGCTGTGAGCTCCCTTATCCCAGCTGGCCCTGGTCTGTATACCATCAGTTTCCCTTCTCTATTTATGCCCCGACACACTCCAGCTTCCAGGCAGCCTGTCTCCTGCATGTCCCTCCTCCCTCATCAAACCCATTCTCTGTGCCCACGCTCTTCCCCTTTTGCAGGGGTGTCCTGGTTGTTCTCTCTGCCACTGATTCCATGTGTCTTTATTTTATTTGACGTTCTTTTCTTTTTTTGCTACCAGGATGATCACTAGAGCTCAGTGCCTGCGTGGCTCCACTCTTCCGACAACTACGTCTTCTCTCCTCTCTTCTCCTCTCCTCCTTCCTCCTCTCCTTTTCCCTCCTCTCCCCATCCCTGGCTTTCTTATTCTTTCCCTTCTCTTCCCTTCTTTTTCTGCCTGGTTTCTTCCTTCCTTCCTTCCTCCCTTCCTTCCTTCCTTCCTTCCTCCCTTCCTTCCTTCCTTCCTTCCTCCCTTCCTTCCTCCCTTCCTTCCTTCCTTCTTTCCTTCCTTTCTTTCTTCTTTTCTTTCTTACTTTCTTTCTTTCTCTCTTTCTTCCTTCCTTCCTTCCTTCCTTCCTTCCTTCCTTCCTTCCTTCCTTCCTTTCTTCTTTTCTTTCTTCCTTTCTTTCTTTCTCTCTTTCTTCCTTCCTTTCTTCCTTTCTTCTTTTCTCTCTCTCTCTCTCTCTCTCTCTCTTTCTTTCTTTCTTTCTTTCTTTCTTTCTTTCTTTCTTTCTTACTGAGGGTGAGATAAAGAGAGAGAGGAGAGACACCTCTGCACTGCCCCATCATTCATGGGGCTTCCCAGGTGTTGCCATAGTGCTTCTATGTGATGCTGGGGTTCAAAGTCAGGGCCTTGCACATAGAAGAGGGGACTTTATGCCAGGTGAATTATCTCCAGGCACTCACTTTTCTTCTTTATCTACCATCCTCTCCATGTCCATGCTCTCCCCATTCACCCCAAACACACACACACACACACACACACACACACACACACACACACACACACACACACACATTTCCCTCTTCTCTGTCCAGAGAATGCTATTTACTCTTAAATATCCAGCTTATGTTTCTGAAAAGTGTTCTGTAACCCAACCAGGAAGAATTCCTGGTCCTTCTATTTTCTGGACTCTTATAAGGGTGTGGAATTTAGATTTTAGAGAGCTGTCTTTATGTCTATTTTACCAGAGATGTGGCCAGTGGGGAGCTGCTTCACACACCTCCCCATACTCAGAACTCACAGTCTCGCCCAGGAGACTCTTTGCTGTTGTCATTGGGCCTTCCTTGTTCCTGGCTGACTTCAGAGAGAGAGAGGAAGAGAGGCAGAGAGGGAGAGATACCTCAGCATGAAAACTACCCCACCCATAATCTAACCCCCTGTGTGGAGTGTCAGGGATTTGAGCCTGGAGGAGACATATACAAAGCAAGTGCCCTCCAATGTGCCCTGGAACCCCACCTCTCCAGAGCCCTGCCCCACTGGGGAAAGAGAAACAGATTGGGGGTGTGGATCCACCTGACAACACCCATGTCCAGTGGAGAAGTAATTACAGAGGCCAGAACTCCCACCTTCTGCACCCCAAAATAATTTTGATCCATCCTCCCAGTGGGGAGAAGTGAGAGGAGGAAGAGGATAAGAGGGCTCTGAACTCCAGTTCCAGCAGGACCCGCAGAGAGAGGAGGAAAAAGGGAGGGATATTTGGATGTAGTAACAGGGTGGCTTGGAGGGGAAGAGGATTGGACCTGGAGGAAAAAAAGGGTAAAATTATGTACAAATGTAGACAGATAGTTGTAGAGATGATAGTGGACCCATGTCTGCGAACTTGGGAGAAGACTGGGGATTCAGAACTCTGGCGGTGGGAATGGTATGGGGTTATGCCCCTGTTGACATGGAATTTTGTAAATCACTAATAAAATTAAAAAAAAAAAGAAAGGAAGAGAAGACAGGACCATGGGGGAAAACTTGGAAAATACAGACAGATAGTTGTAGAAATAATAGTTAATCCACATCTGCGACCTTAGGAGAACTACTGTAGCTTCCCAATGGAGGGGTTGGGGGTAGAGAACTCTGGTGGTGGGGATGGTGAGGAGTTATAGCGCTGCGATTATCTTAAAATTGTGTACATCAATATTAAATAACTAATAAAATTTAAAAAGAATTCAGACGCCCTCCAAGGTGAACCATCTCACTGGCCTCCAAGGAGGACTCGTGCAGGTATTTTTCAGGTTGACAAGGACAATCCCTTTCTATCTGATTTTGCTTTCAATTCACAATAGTGGTGGGGAAAAAAATGATGTTCTGATACTGAGCTTGATTCTGTGCTGTTAATCTTTTTTCTGTAGAAGTGTGAGGTGAGCTGGGTCAGGGGAGACTACTTCAACCCATATTCTGATCCCAGGACATGCCCTACCTCACCCCCCCAACACACACACACACACACACACACACACACACACACACACACACACACACACACACACAGCCTTAGCTTCTCTGCTTTTTCTGCTGGTCACAGAAATCATCTGCACCTTTTAACCTGGACACACTACAATGGCTGTTTGTCCATATTTTATTCCAAGGACTTGTTTCCTCATCCCTTGGACACTTGACTTAAAAACCCTATACTTGATAGACTTTGTCCTCAAAGTTTTGACAAAAACTTTTCTGAGTAAAATTGTTGGATCTATCTTTCTTAACTTGACCTACAGTCTGATCTGAATATATATATATACATACATATATATATATATATATATATATACATATATATATATATATATATATATTTGATTCATTTTGGTGCTGCCTGGCCCTCACACAGATGTAGTTACTCTGCTCTTGGTTTAAATCTTTCATAGATGTTAGAGACACATTAGTCTCAAATAAAATATAGAATGTTGGCCAAGGACATCTGTGCTGGATCATGATCCGGGAACACCAGCTCTGCAAAGCTCACTCCTCACGCAGACAGTGAGAAGCTTTGCCCCTGAGCCATCCCCCGCACACCCCGGCAGTGGGGGTCCCATGAGAACCAGGTTCTCGGAAGATCCTAGTGAGAACATCCACAGACCCCCGGAGAAGGACCACTGCAGGTGAGTACAGCCCCCCCCACCCCAACATGCCTCATGCTCAGCCTCATCTACATCTGTCATCCCCTCTCTCCATTCTCTGGAAACACTAATTTTCACGCTTTAACTGTGTAGCCACCTCGAATTTCCAACATCCATCTTCTTTCCTTCCTCCTTCCTCCCTCCCTTCCTTCCTTCCTTCCTTCCTTCCTTCCTTCCTTCCTTCTTCCCTTTCTTTCTTCCCCCCTTCCTTCCTCCCTCCCTTCTCTCTCTTTCTTTCTTTCTCTCTTTCTTTCTTTCTCTCTTTCTTTCTTTCTTCCTTTCTCTCACTCTCTCTCTCTTGCCTCCAGGGTTATCACTGGAGCCTAATGCCAGCACTAGGAATCCACTGCTCCTGGCAGGCATTTTTTTCTATTGTATTGGATAGGACAGAGAGAAATTGAGAGAGGAGGGGTGCGCAGAAAGGGAGGGAGAGAGAAAGATGGATACCTGCAGACCTGCTTTACTTCTTGTGAAGTGTCCCCCCTGCAGGTGGGAAGCTGACTTAAACCCAGATCCTTGTGCACGTCCTTGAGCTTTGTACTATGTGCAGTTAACCAGGTGCACTACCACCTGGCCTCTCTTTCCATCTCCCTTCCTTTCTTCCTTCCTTCCTTCCTTCCTTCCTCCCTCCTTCCTTTTCTTCATCCCTCCCTTTCTTTCTCTCTTTCTCTCTCCCCCCCCCCCCCCAGTCAATTCTTCTTCCCCTGCTGTAAGGTCAAAACCAAAGGTGACCCTTCCACTAAATGTATTCCTGATGCAGCCACTCAGACAGCTGTAGTTATGGCCTGTGGGAACAGTTGATAATCTAACAGAATAATTCCTTCAGTGTCTTTTTTGAGTATTTCATAAAATTTATTTTCACCTCCTCTTGGATGGAGTTTGAAGGCATCATGTTAAGTGAGATCAGCTAGAAAGAGAAAGATGATGGTCTCACTCATGGACAGAAGTTGGGGAACAACAGAAGGAGAAACACAAAGCAGAACTTGGACTGGGTTTGTCATCTTGCATCAAAGCAAAGGGTTGGGGGGAGGAGCTTTCAGGTCCTGGTGCCTGAGGGTGGAGAAGGATGTAGGCTGGAGGGAGAGTGTTTTGCAGAAAACTAAGAAATTTTACACATGTTCCATTGACTCAGTTTACTGTAAACAATTAATCCCCCCAATAAAAAATAAAAAATAAATATTTTCACAACGTTAATAAAATACTTAACATTTTGGTTTTAGGCCTCAAGTGTCATTTTTGGTAAATGAGATCATTGTGATAGAATTTTCATGTGTTTGGACAACTTGTTTGTTTATTTATTTGCTTATTTATCCATTCATCTGCTGCCTTTGCTGTGGCTTCACCTCTCTGAGCTGACATCTTTTTCAGATAGAAGGAGGGAGACAGAAGGAGAGAGGGAAAAATAACACAACACCAAAGCCACCCCCCCACCATTGTGGTGGGGGTCAGATTTGAACCTGGGTCGCACACATGACAGAGTAGGCACTATCCAGGGGGGCTATGTTGCTGGTCCTCAGGCCACTTAATAATAAGTTATTTAACCTACAAAGAAGTCAAGAAAAAGTTGGAGCTTAACATGCCAGGAATGGAATTTCTCTAATGCTACTCTTTGTGTCTCTGGGTTTAAAAATTGAGAAATAATCATTATGTCAACATCAGTATCCTCAATGGCCACCAGGAATAGTAGAACCATGCAGGCACGGAGCCCCAGTGATAACCCTGGTAACATCCCAAAAGAGATGGTTCAACATGTGTTGCATTCCCGAAACCTTAAGGGTAGCAGAATCCATCCTGTGTAGATCCTTCCGGTCTGAAATAAATGTTTAGTTTCACCATAAGTAGTATTTTTGAGTTAGTATACGTAGGAAAAAGGGCATGGAAGCTATATTTATCCATCCATCCATCCATCCATCCATCCATCCATCCATCCATCCATCCACTCACTCACTTATTCATTCATTCATTCATTCATTCATTCATTCATTCATTCATTCAAACATTTATATAACTACATTGAACACATTTTCTGCTGTGGCAAAGACAGTAGCTATCCCTTATTTATTGCTTCAACCTTGTACGTGGATGCCACTGTCCTACTGGTTGAAATCTTATCCATAAAGCTAAGGAATTCTATTGCCAGGGTTAATGACATCCTAAGTTCTGGAAAGGCGAGAAGAACTTCCATCAGATTGCCGCTGGGATATCTTCCATCTGGCAGCCTAGTTGCAAATGAATGTCTCCTACAACTAGAAATGTAAATATTTGACTCATAACATGATTGAAAGAGTGGAAAGTAGTCAATCTATTTTAAAAGATAGACTCACACTTTCCCCCTTATTTTTCTTATATACCCTTATGATGGAGATCAATTCTGTATCACAAACTCTACCCTTTTTTTCCCTTCCCTCTTGGCCTTACCTCCTTTTCTAGAGCTTTCAAAGAGTTTAGCTTCAGAGATTAATCATTCATCCTTCCAGAAAACACCTCCAGCCAATTTGTACTTAGACTTGCTAATCCCCACAAACCCCCAAACACAAGAGTGTTAGCAGACTAACTCCTTTCCCTAAATAAAAAAGCATCATGTTCTATAGAACATCACATGGCGTGTAAGACGCAGAGGGAGGCAAAGACTCACAGCATGGATCCTGAGGGCTTGGCAGCTTTCCTGAGAGTCTGTAGGGAATCTGTGTAAACTGCTGTGTGGACTTCACATGTATTGGGTGGAGCCCTGCACAGACTCTCAGAGGAGAAGTGGAACCTAGCTTTCTCGCTCGGCCCAGGGAAAAAAAGGTTCTTGTGATGTCTCGGTTCCAATGTAATGAGGTCACCTCGACGTATCACAGCTATTTTGTCTCACTGTGGACTCATAGATGCTTCCAGTTAAGTCCCACGCCCAAATCATCCTCACAGATTCTGTCAAGACTCAACTCCCTGATTTGCCCTTCACTCCCTAAAGGTCTTCTTCTTGCTTCTTTCCACCTACTCTTCACTTCCCAAAGTTCCTCAAGGTCTTTTCTGTCTTCATTGTCCATAAAGTCATCCCTGACTCCTTGTTTTACAGAATCTGCTGTTCTCACTGGTAACCCATGTCCCTTTGCCTTCTTGTCATTTAGAAATGAAATCCACGCACATTTGACTTCAAGTTATTGCCCTCAGGAAGAACACACACACACTACACTGTGCATGACTACAAACAACATAACACACACACACACACGCACACGCACGCACACACACGCACACGCACACGTTGGGATAACATCATTTTACAAAACTCTTTCTGTGTCGAGGTACATTTCACACCTCATCAAAGTGTTTTTTTTTTTTTACTTGGCAATACCATTTAATTTTATTATAAACTTGCTTATAATTACATTTTCTTTGTTTTTATTTTTTTCAGAGATAGATTAGTATATGGGGGGAAAAAGTAATACCCAGTAACAAAATCAAGACCATACTTTAACCAGTGGTTTGTTTTTATTCTCTGTATTTTTTTAAAAATAATTTATTTCTTTATTGGGGAATTAATGCTTTACATTCAACAGTAAACACAACAGTTTGTACATGCATAACATTCCCCAGATTCCCATCTAACAGTACAACCCCCACTATGTCATTCATCATCTTTCATGGACCTGTATTCTCCCCACCCACCCACCCACCCCCAGAGTCTTTTACTTTGGTGTAATACTCCAATTCCATTTCAGGTTCGACTTCTGTTTTCTTTTCTAATCTTGTTTTTCAACTTCTGCCTGAGAGTGAGATCATCCCATATTCATCCTTCTGTTTCTGACTTATTTCACTCAACATGATTTTTTCAAGGTCCATCCAAGATCGGCTGAAAACGGTGAAGTCACCATTTTTTACAGCTGAGTAGTAGTCCATTGTGTATATATACCACAACTTGCTCAGCCATTCATCTGTGGTTGGACACCTGGGTTGCTTCCAGGTTTTGGCTATTACAAATTGTGCTGCCAAGAACATATGTGTACACAGATCTTTTTGGATGGATGTGCTGGGTTCCTTAGGATCCATCCCCAGGAGGGGAATTGCAGGGTCATAGGGTAGGTCCATTTCTAGCCTTCTGAGAGTTCTCCAGACTGTTCTCCACAGAGGTTGGACCCATTGACATTCCCACCAGCAGTGCAGGAGGGTTCCTTTGACCCCACACCCTCTCCAGCATTTGCTGCTGTTACCTTTTCTGATGTATGACATTCTCACAGGAGTGAAGTGATATCTCATTGTTGTCTTGATTTGCATTTCTCTGACAATCAGAGACTTGGAGCATTTTTTCATGTGTTTCTCGGCCTTTTGGATCTCTTCTGTGGTGAATATTCTGTCCATGTCCTCCCCCCATTTTTGGATGGGGTTATTTGTTGTCTTGTTGTTGAGTCTGGCAAGCTCTTTATATATGTTGGTTATTAAACTCTTATCTGATGTATGGCATGTAAAGATCTTCTCCCATTCTGTGAGGGGTCTTCTTTTGCTGTGAAGAAGCTTTTTAATTTGATGTAGTCCCATAGGTTTATACTTGCCTTAGTCTTCCTTGTAATTGTGTTTTATCACATCTCACCCACCATCAGAGTGACAATATTCCTCTGCCACAGACTGTTGAGTTTCCTCCCCTCCCCCCATAACCTTCGATCTTTAATCTGAAATGGAGGGTTACTTATGTTTGACTGTTGGCCCATTGCTTTGCTTCTTTAGACCCCACATAGGAGTGACATGCCTGGAACTAAAAAAGATCCCAGATTGCCAAATTTGTTCTGATAAAAGAGAATAGAAGGGGGGAGTCATACTCCCTGGCTTTAAATGAGTATAGCCACAGGCCCTTTGGAATATGACTAAAATATGCCTACTAGCTATCTACAAAATGCAGATGCCCCCAACTCTTCATCTGCACTATTCCAGCCTTTAGGTTCATGATTAGTCAACAATTTGTTTGGCTTTATATGTTAAACTCTCTTTTCAGCCACCAGGTTCCAGATGCTAGCAGGATGCCGACCAGACTTCCCAGGACAGACAACCCCACCAATGTGTCCCGGAGTTCTGATTCTCCAGAGCCCTGCCCCACTAGGGAAAGAGAGAGAGAGGCTGGGAGTATGGATCAAACTTTCAACACCCATGTTCAGCAGGGAAGCAATTACAGAAGCCAGACCTTCCACCTTCTGCAACCCACAATGACCTTGGGCCCATACTCCCAGAGGGATAAAGAATAGGAAAGCTATCAGGGGAGGGGATGGGATACGGAGGTGTGGTGGTGGGAATTGTGTGGAGTTGCACCCCTCTCATCCTATGGTTTTGTCAGTGTTTCCTTTTTATCAGAAAAAAAAAAGTAGATGTAGAGGTCAATGGAGCCAGAACTGACCTTAGAAATGAAGATAAGTTCCCGTGTATGTGGTCAGTTAATCTGTGGCAGAGGAATTAAGAGCACACAATGGAAAAAGGAAAGTCTCTTCAGTAAATGGTGTGAAAACTTGACAACCCCCCAATTTTTATTTTTTAAAAAGGAGACTGCACTGCTGTCTCTAACTAAAATGAACATAAATCAAAGATCTAGTTGCTAAATCTGAAACTATAAAATGCATCAAAGCATAGATAAAAATGGTATTCACTACAGAGATAAATTAACAAATTCAGCTTCAACAACAAAGTAAACAAAAGAAAACTAAAAACCACCAAATGGGATCACACCAAACTAAGACACTTCTGCACAATGAAGGAAACCACCATCCAAACAAAATCCTACCAAATTGTCAGAAGGTATTTGTACAACAAAAATCTTGACAAAGAACCTGGTACTCAAGATATACAGAGGAATTCATGAAGATAGTAAAAAATCCAAAATCCAGTGACTTCATCTAAAATATGGAGAACTGAACAGACATCTCACCAAAGATGAACTGATAGTTCACAAGTACATGAAAAAAAAAAAGGTCATTGGGTGCTATCAAGGAGATAAAAGACAAAACAGCACTGAAATATTAACCCCTCCTCTAAGGATGACCTAAAAGCAAATGCCAGAAATGGAGGGGTGAGCTGGCTGCATGAATGAGCTCACTGCTTATGCATATGAGATGGCAGGGATATTTAAGAGGCAGAACTGAACAATGCTCTCTCTCTCTCTCTCTCTCTCTCTCTCATTAAAATAAATTAAAACAGAAATTTTCTTTTATATTTAAGAAACAGCATTTGTTGGAGAAGATGTGGAACAAAAGTAACCCCTTAAGCACTGCTGGGGAAATGATTGATTCAACTTCTTTAAAAAAAGAGTATAGAGACTTGAAAAAAAAAAAAAAAGACCTTCCACATGACTCAGCAGTTCCATTTTTAGTGAAATATCCAAAGACCATGAAAGCACTTATCCAAACATAGATATGTATCTATGTTCATTTCAGTGCTACCTCAACAGCCAAGATGAGTGGATAGATAGGAACTTGTTCTTAATGTACATAATGGCGTACATAGCAAGAATTTTGAAGAATTCCATTCAGTATTCCTGTGTTTCTTTATTTTTTGAAATATTTTATTTTAATGAGAGAGAGACAGATGCAGATAGAGAGGTCAGAGCACTGCTCAGCTCTGGTTTAAGTGTTGCTGGAGATTGAACCTGTGTCCTTGGAACTTTAGAAATGAAAATCTGTTGCTTAATGATTGATTATAAGGGCTTTCCCAAACCCTCAACCCTCTCTTCTTGACACCATAAATTCTCATGGATTTCCACCTCATTCTACCTCAGTCACACACTCCCAGACTCAGGTCCTTGATATAACATGGAATTTTCTTTTTTAAAAATTTATTTATTAGATAGAGACAGCCAGAAATAGAGAGGGGAGGGAGGATAGGGAGGGGGAGAGACAGAGACATCTGCAGCACTGCTTCACCACTTGTGAAGCTTCTCCCCCTGCAGGTGGGGACTGGGGGCTTGAACCTGGGTCCTTGTGCACTGTAAAATGTGAGCTCAATCAGGTGTACCACCACCCAGCCCCCATAGCATGGAATTCTTGCTCATATGGAAACAAATACCCAGGTACCCCTTTGTGTCCATACCATCACGCTATTCTGATGGAGGATACGGCTGGATGCCTCTCCCACTTTCTCTTTTATCTCTTGGAGGGTCTGTTTGCCCTTAACCCTTTTCTCTTATCACTTCTAGCACCAAGTAGCCTAAGATCTCACGACCCAACCCGTCACTTCAATTCCCTCTCTTGTCTACATCTTCCAGTCCCTGATGTTGTATCACTATCTTTCTTCCACAGTTGCCTGGAAAACTATCAGTCTGTAAGAGCGTCCATCATCTTATTTATAAAGGAAATAGCTCACGCAACCCAGATAGACTGCACAGTGGGTACCATACTGTGGAATTATACTCAGGTAGTCTCCGGCTGTGTTGTGAAATCATCTCGGACACTCTAGGAATCCCATGAAAGCTGACTCTTCATTCACCTAAATAGTTGTTGACTACATCCCTTCCGTCTCTGCAGGAGAAGTATCATTTATTAATTCTCCAGCAAATACAGACCACATGAAGGGACACTCACATCCTCTGTTCCAAGCCTTGATTATAGGTTGATATGGTTTTATTTCTTTTTTGTCTTGGGAATTCCATGGAGAAACTGACACCTCTGTCTCTCAGTTTATGTCCTTACATGACTTTCAACTCCTGCACCCTATCTGCTTCCTCCAGGGTCTATCCTTATCAGTTTCCTCCTCACTATCTTTGATGTCCACCTCCTTTGACTCTACTTGTCATTTCCTCTCACTGTATAG